>NW_026571299.1:34667143-34795002 GCF_026225935.1 Boleophthalmus pectinirostris
CTGGCAAGTAATGACTTAAATTTACTGTTTTCAGAATCATTTTCACTGTTGGAAAACCATTATGGTTTAGAAAACAAAAAACAAAAAACAAACACACACACACACACACACACACACACACACACACTATTATCATTTTTATTGTGCAGGATGGTCACTTACCTGCACATCTGCCTAAAATGATGAACTCTTATTAAATTGCATAGTACAGATACTCCACATGCGCCAACAATCCCTTCAAAACACAAATGTTAATGATGGAAAAATACATTTTTTAAAAAACAGTAGAAGGAGTAGAAATTGATGTCCTTTGGACACACACAACAAAGTTAGGCTGCCTAACTCATAAGTCTGATATATTTTTTTAACCTCACTATTTGTCACTTCATACTTATTATGTTAGAAACTTGTCCACAACCACTTTAAACGAGCCCATACCATGCTAAACAGACTATAGTAACGTTCTGTTTTTTGGCTAAAAGGTTACATACTGGGGCTTTTATTAACTATTCCATTTTTACAAAACAATTTTTACATAAAAGTCACTTGAGCATTTCATGATTCCATGGAAAAAGAAAGTTAAGATCACACTTCGTGGTCTATTCCCCGTGGAGACAGATAAGTTTTTATGTCATACTGTGGAAGATTATAGCTAAACTAACAACACTTAGAGAGCAAGGTTTGTAAGGTTTGTAAGGAACAACACTTAAAGAGTAAGGTTTGTGCATCTGGCACAAACCTTACTTCTTACTTTTTTTTCAGTGCAATCAACATAACCACATTTAAAAATGTTTTAGTCTATTTGGCTAACAGGTTACTTACTGTGACTTTAACTGATTTGCATAAAAGAGACTTTGACATTTCAGCATTCATGACAAGAAGAATGTTTTTATACACCAAAAATAAGATTGAATTACCTTTTACCAGTTTACCAGACATACGTTTTAACATAATAAAAACAATGTTAAGGGGTCTGGATAATGTATAGGTATTGCAAAGGTTCCTGACCCAAGTTTAGAATGACAAACACACTGACTAAACATACCTTGTAGTAAGCAGTCAATAGGATTTAACTCTAACATCGGCCCAAATATCCATTTGAAAATGAAAAACATATTTCCTTGTAAGAGGAGCACAAAATTATTTCCTACTTATCGTTCAAAATTTCACCAGGTTAGAAACTACCTAACATTAACATTACTGAGCCCAGCCTTTAGTTGTGTGACATACTGTGGACATGTCTCTTTCTGTTCTGTCTTCTGTTGCATAGGGACCAAAGGTCAAAATCCTAAGGTCAAAATGGATTCAAATGTGATGTCATTCTGTCACATTCAAAACTGATTAACTTTCAGATTAATCACAATATAATGAGAGAGAACAGTTAAAATGAATATGGCCCCTCAATAACTTTTAAATAAAAAGGCTGTTTTTATAGAAAGATAATACATCCAATATATAAAAAACAATTTATTGTTGTCTTGGTTCCCAGAGTTAAAATATCAACAAACATATATCCCTTAATATATAAGGCATTTACAGCAGCTTTGAAAATCTACTTTTAAAAATAGATAATCTGTGTCCCTGAATATAATTAGTATCACTACAATAAACACATAAATACATATTAGATGTGTTACATTGAGACCAAAAGTTAAGAGTGTTTTTTATATGTCAGTGAATTGCATTCCACTTTCTTTTCTTTTCTCCCCCTGGGGGGACCCCGAAAAGCTGGAGGAAGATAATAGATCTTAAACCATTAACCAGATGAAACACCTACTGTACATGTTCACACATAAATAGCAAATTCTATAGAATATTTTAGCTGCCCCCTATCTAAATCCTTACCCTACACAATGTTAGGGCATTGCATGAACACAAACCACTGTGAAATGTCTAAATCCTATTTGACATATGCAGACTTCATTTTAGCTCCCTCCATGTTGGTTCTTCACAACCTGTTGTCTCATCATGTCCCAGAACACCATACTGAGCACTGTGTGGGGGGCTAAACGCAGAAAGACTGGTCCCATCCCTTTGTACAGCCCCAGGACACCCTCTGTTTGATACACTTTGAGCATACAGTCTGAAAATCCGTTGTACAGACGACCCTGGCAAATAAAAACAGATTTTTTCATAACACTGTATAAAAATGTGAAGTTATAAATCTTGTTTCATTTCATTTTTCTTTGTGTGAAAACAATCAAGATACTGAATACTATATGTATTCTATAATTTTGTAACAAAAATTCCTCACCCTTCGAAACTCGTCCACAGGCTGATTGTAGAGTCTTGTGCTGATGACATCAAATGGAGTCATAGAGATTGTCACGGCAACTCCACTGATCATAGCAGCAATCAGAGCAGTCAGAAATTTGCTTGAAGTAAACCACTAAGAGGGAGGAATTAGAGAAATATTTGTTAATAAAGCTTTTCAATTTTAATAACTAAATTCACCATTGCTACTCATGCAAAATTAACCATCTGAAACAAAAAGGTCAAGAAGAACACTTAATGAGCCTCCCCAGAGTAATGGAAAATAAGGCAAAAATCATTTTAAAATGAGCAGTGCACTCCTTGAGGCAAGGAACAGTGTAAAAATATAAACATAAAACAAGGCCCTTTTATTTACTGATAAAATGACACATGTTAGTGGAATTTATCAGAGGGTACAAACTTAATAACAATTCTACACTATATTATAAACAACCTGTAAGAGGGAGTGTACATTGAGAAACTAAACCTATAGTCACTAAAACACCATCAATGCCATCTGGTGGTGCCCCACCTGATACAATTCACTCCTCTTATCCAATCTTGAGTCTGTCCTTATTGACTCATGAAGTCTGCTGTGTTTTGCAAACCGGACACTTTGTCACTGACATGTTCTTGAGCTCATGAATAGTTTCCTACCTGGCTCTGTGACACCCATTCCTTGGCAGAGGTGAAGGTGGCAAGTTGAGCAGCTGATCCAACCATCACTCGAGGCACTGCCCCGTTAACGCCTCTCCAAAGACCAATCAGGCCTTCTCTTCGATAGATAGTTACAAAGGCATCTGACACACCCTAGGGAGGGACAAAAATTGCAAACAGTCTTGTGGCTTAGATCATTTCTCATTTGAATATCCAGTTGTATAATACTGAAATTCTTAGGGATTTCTTACTAAATGGTTGTGCTGGTGTCCAACGGCTATTGCTTGCACACTCTGAGCCTGCAGATGTGTCTTAACCTGTGGAAGGAGATAAAAAAGATTTATGTTTAACTGTCAATAGCTAAACTAAAACTAGGATTCCACCATTCAGGATAACAGTGACTAACAAAATATCATATTTTGACTTTAAAACACCAAGATGTTTTACAACAAAGACAGCAACATCTTTAAATTAATATGTAAAAAAATATAAACAAGATTTCTCTAATTAAAAAATTTCATAATTCTGTTTTTTCCAGAAACCTTCAGTCATCACATTTCAAACTTTGGTTAAAAATGTATTTTAAAAATCTAAATGTAGAATAAAAATAAATAATTGTTTGACTAGTCCACTAATAAAAAAAATATAGCTGACCAGTAAATAGCAGTTGCAGTTCTAGTGAGTAGGAATGGGACTAATATACATCAATGCACCTAACAAATATTCAATAATGAAAGTAGCTAACACAAGACACTGTTAGAAGACATAAGACACCACCTGTAATGGACATGTCCAAGAAAAACGCAGTAAAGGGACAAGCTATATTTAGTGGTTTGATTATAAACCAACACACAATCATGAGAATACTAAAGGCGTTAACTAAGAAGGAAAACACTGTGGAGCTATATTTGGGGTGTTTATGAATAAGAAATAATAACAACAACAACATTAAAAATCTAAATAAAATATATGATTTTGTATTTGACATTGAGACCATTGTTGACAAGCCTAACTCCTATTATATTTCCCCTCATGACCTCAATCCAGAAAAAAATAGACTTAGACATTTGACACTGTTTTGACCCTGTGTCCTTACAATATGTTTATGCTCATTAATGCCTATAACGCCAAGATCAAATGCTGGTTTTTCAAAATAACATATGAATGGCATGCAAGTATGCAATCAGATATATATTTATAATAAACCAGCAGAGTAACTGGAGATTTTCTTGCAAATATTATAGAAATGTTTATCCACCTTTTGGAACAACAAGGACTACATTTTTCACAATTTCAAGTATTGTTTGCCCTTTCTTTATGAGGAATTTAAAGCATGCTTACTTGACACGCTAGTATTTTCTGCCCGCAAGGTAACTCTAAATAACTAGTAATTATAATGAAGAGTGCTTGACGTAGGGCTAAAGGATTTGCTATTTTATGACAAGTATTATTACAATTAGATCTTCAGTGTATGTTCTAATAATAGGATTCTGTTCAACATCAACATATTTGAAATATTTTACAAATCTTAACTACAGGGTTAGAGGTTTTGATGCAGAATAACACTGAATACTTAGTTGTTTAAGAAAAACTTGCAGCCTTATTAATTGGCTAATTGTGTCCATTCAAAGCAGCATTAGTTTGATTTAACATTTGAATTAAAAAAAAAAAATTATTTGGTATTCTTAACCAAAAGGTTAATAGTACAAATACTGGACATTTGTCTTGCATGGACTCACTAGATATGCCGGAGATGCAATAAAGGCACCCAGAGCTCCACAGGCAGCTCCTGACACAAGGCTACCTCCATAAAAAGAGGTGATTCCCAAAGCTTCACAGTATGAATATGATCCCAGCCTCATTCCATTCATTACTCCTTGGTAAATCAATCCCACAGACAAGCCCTTCTGCAGCCCCTTCACCCCATCCGTCCGCCCCACCACCCACAGTGCCTGCAGCACCCCTCTGTAGTGTCTTTGATAGGACCCCCGGGCACAGAGTTCTCCTTGAAGCTGAAGTCGAGTCTTGACCACCTCAAGAGGGTTTGTGAATACACAGGCAGTGCAGCAGGCCAGTGCACCTAGTGCAAAGTCCAGAGGAGGCCAGACGGCTGGAGGGGGCTGTGATGGACCAAACACGCCATGGTGAACAGGGGTTACGGCGGACACCATCCTGCAAGGAGGCTCTTTAGATGAATGGCTGAAAAGCTGAGCACTGGTCATCCCTTAGATATCTCCAGACTTTCAAACTTTGGACCATGGAGTGCTGTGCCGTCATACAAAATCCATTTTGTATCAGTCCTGTTCCCCAAGTCAGTCACAAAAGTCATCAGTGACTACACACCTATAAAAGCAAAAGAATTATGAGTCCCCAGTTTATTTGTTTGTTTTTTTTCCACAAAGAAAAAAAGGAGCATGTGTTTCAAAAAGTGTAACAATTACATGGGTGGAGATCAGGTATAAAATTACATAACATAACTTGCTAGAAAAAGGGCAGTTAAATTGAGCTACGCTACATTAAAATGTGTGTTGAGAATGTATTTTCGCACACTACAGTATAATATCCAGTATGGGTCAAAGTTTCATACAAGATGCAACTCCTACCAGTTCTATGCAATTTTACAAAAATGCATAAACCACAGCCTGCTTTAGACCTGAGGCACAGACTTTACAATCTGCAACATGCGTCAATACTATATTATGACATATTGTATATATTTGAACTTACTTTGTTTTGTGATCCAGTTCAGATCCATTTCTCTTCCCTTTCCTCATTGTAAACATGTGTTCTCAGCAAATTCATTGTCAAAGTCTCCTCCCACTGTCCCGCTCAGAGCCAATACCAACGCAGTGCTGTCTGACACCTCACATATGCCTGGATATAGGCGAATCAAATGGCCTCTTTCTCAGCTGCCCCTGCTCTGCTCCTATAGAATTTCTCTGGGTAAAAGGTTATTGTTGGTCAGAGTGGGGAGGGTGGAGAAGCTGCAAAAAAGACCCAGATCCAGGATGGGGTTAGGGACCTTGAGAGAGTATGGCCTTTTTCTGAATGATGTAAATGTGACTGAAAAGATCTAGCAGAAAAATGTTGAAATTGTTTGGGAAAAATTAACTGAATTTTGAAATTACCACAATTTTCTAATCAAATCTAAGAAACGGTCAATCTCAAAGTCTCATCCCAGTAACTTAAAACTAATATTATTGTGAGTAATAGAATAGTAACCTACAATTACTTCTGTATAGACCTTCAACCAGATACCAACCAAATGACTTGAGAATGGAGCCAGAACAGACATGGAGGCCTTTATTGTTTAACTATGTTGATATAGTACAGTGCCACCGCTCATGGCCCCCTACACACAGTAGTCAACCTTTAACCACCGCCGAGCACACTCACACACACTCACACTTGTAAATGTAAACTTTGCAGGCTGAAAGAGTGATACAAAAAAGCAAAAGGAGTTGTACGTCAACAACAAGTTTCATCTTTTTAAAGTCCAGACAAGGGGTACAACAAAAACAGGAAGTGTTACAGTATGGTTGATCATTGTTTGAAACAATAATGTTCTCTTTAACACCTAAAGGTCAATCAAAGTGTGACTGGAGAGTTTGATTTTGTACGTTTATCATAGGCAGATGGAGAATTACCTAACAATATTGTAGTCCTTTTCCGTAATCCTTAACTTTTGAAAAAGGCCTTAGGTGTCAGTTCCCTTATCCTGTCACTAGGTGGCATGTCAGTCTTCCAGTTGTCACTTTAGCTGCATTACCTTTTAGCACGCACAAAGTACAAGGCATTAGTTTTAGGGTAGTACTTCACGTTCTGCTTTTTGTCCATTAGACCTCCAAAGATAATGAGCTCTCCCCTGCCCTGTACAACAGTGTGCAAACTGGTCTCAGGAGGTCCTGTCACTGCAGCGGGAGTACCGTTTCCATAAACTCGCCAGGACACCACAGCAGCAGACTTGGCCCTGGATACATCCAATACATACATCTGCATAGGCTTGCAGTTAAGTGACTGATAAAGAGGCTTGCCTACATTTAGGCTTTGAGGCGGGTGGTGTCCAAGCCGCCGTGCAATAGGTGGGATAGCATGTCCATCAGCTGCAGCTGCCTGTGGGGGGCTGTGGGAGGAAGGAGGAGTTCCCGGAGGACCAGCTACTCCACTGCTTCCTGCAGATGCTCCATGATTCTGGAGCGAAGATGCAGAGGATGAAGTAGGTGCAGAGGAGGAGAGCACAGAGGACTTGTTTTTGACAGCCTCCAGGCCTCGCCGGAGAGCAGCGGGAGACACAGCGCCCGGAGGAGTGCGTGGAGACCCTGAAGGAGGGGTGTGCAGACCATTGGTAGTGGCCACCTCAGGGTGATGGGAGACAGAAGGGGGAGACTCCCATCCATAGTCTGTGGGGGCAGGTGGATGAAGGCGAAGGGGTGGAGATGAAGCCTGGGCCGGGCTGCTACGTGGAGGTGGGGAGGCGCCGTTCAACAGAGGGGCAAGTGGAGGACTGTCTGGAGCTTGTAAAGGAGAGGCCTGTTGTGATGAAGAGGGACTTCCTTCTTTGGCACTTCCTCTGGCTGAAGGCCGAGGTCGCAATGTGCCCCAGCGACCATTCACACAGGGAGCTTCTTCTATAGCTCCCAGTACCACCCCAGCTGCCCCACTGCGTACAGGAGACTGCGAGCGCAGCGAGGGAGGCTCGGGGCCCAGTGGGGCAGGTGTGGCACTTATAGGGGACGGCCGAGAATTAAGACTTGGACTGAGAGGTGCACGACCTGATGGAGCCTGGGAGAAAACCACCACACACTGGCCCACCTAGGAAAACAGAGGAAAATCATTCTGACTTCGTTTAGTAACTTCACTGACAGTAACATATGAGTTGATCGTACTTTACAAGCTGGATGGCACCAAAGTTCAGGGGCACCATGGTCCTCATTTTCCACTTGAAGCTGTTGCCACCTCCATGGTGGTGTACCCATGTGGAGGAGCCAGGCATCTTTAAGAAGCTGAAGGAAAGGTGTCACATGGTTACACTTGCAAGAGAAATCAGACACAATAAATTTAAAAAAGACAACAAATACCAAGACTTACTGCATTTGGACCACCACAGCCTCCCAAAATGAGTAATGTCTGATCATCAATCACAATCTAGCGAGATGAAAAAAATCTATTAGAATTTTGTTTATAATATAGTAAGGATATATAATGATGCATATAATGATATAATATGATATGATAATAGAACATTAGATGCGTATTTACTTGGGACTGGCCTCCTCGAGGGTGTGGTGAAGATCCAGAGATGGGTGGCTTTGACCATGACCACTGCTCTAGATCCAAAACCCAAACTTCATTGCTCCTACAAAAACCAAATCCAAACAATCATTATTTTAAACATCTGTGTGGTGCAATAAAATGTAAAATATGGTCTTTTTACATTTGCCGAGCTCCTAAGGATCCTCCAAAAACCACCATTGTGTTTCCTATTACAGATGAAGAGTGGCCTGCCATAGGTGGAGGTCCATGTGTTGTTACTATACAGTTCCACCTGATACAAAGGAAACAGATTATAAATAAAGTTGCATACATGAAAATTGTGCTTTGTGGGTTAGGTTCCTCACCAGTTCTTTGAAGGAGAATAGGTGTGAATTTCATCAAAGAAGCGCTCTGGCTGATGGAGTGGATATGGACTGGGTCGTGTCCATCCACCAAACAGGACCAGCAGGTCTTTGTGCATTACTAAAGTAGCTCCGGCTTTAGGAGAAGGATATGACCCTGTAAAATTAAATTATTTAGCAATAACATTGGCTCCCAAAGTGGTCTTAAAGGTGCATTGTGTTGTCTTTTTGGTTGTGGGTCTGTCAACTGCTTGTTTCTATGGACATGCAATTGCTCTGCCTGGAATTAATTCCTCAGTATGACATTAAAACAACCCTACCTTACATTTAACCAATTACAGTTGGTTTTATAGCAAGATAAAACTGTCCTGACCTGTAAATTAATCTGGTTTGGCCTCCATGAAGACGTTTAAATATCATGCTGTGAAACATTTAAGACAAAGCAATAACATCACCATAGAGAAAAACATTCAATGGACCCTCCACCAGAAAAGCGCACTTTAATATTTCTAACATACAACCTGAAGCTAAAGGACGGATCCACTCTTTGCTGTTAAGATCAAGTCTCCATAAGTCATTAAAGGCAGCATTGCAGCTACTCTGGGTGCAGCCCCCAAACACGTACATGGACTGGTTTGAGTCATAGTAGCAAGCACCTGCAACAACAAAAATTTAAGCATTCATAAACCTTGTACATCACCTCTCCTGTGGGACCCATCATGTTTGTGATGATTTGTGATGATTTTAAATTTGGAGATGTGTTCACCCATCTTACTGTTTGATTTCAGATAATTCATTTAAAAATGCTGAGTTCAATAACTGCTTCTCTGCTAGAATATGTTCACGGAAAATTAATTCACCTGCCAAATATATTAATTTAATACATATTGTATTTTTATACTTACTGTGTGAAAAGCGTTGGGTGATTGGAGTTCCTGGATATGGGTATGTCCTACTTTCCCATTGGATATTTCCCTCCTGAACTGCCCTCAGAAAACCATGGTAGCACTGATAAGCAACACCTACATTCGAAAAGGTGAAAAACAAAAGAGGCAAAATCTGGATGTAGACTTGGAATTGAACATCAGAAACATCTGAAACATCAGATCAAACTGATATTTTAGGTTGTATACTACTAACTAGTCAGCTAACTAAATGCATACCTTTAATGAGGCGGTACCACTGCTTACAAACAAGTGCCGCAGTTTTTTGCTCTTGGTACGGTGATAAGAATGACAAAATATATTCCAGCACTTCCTCTGGTAACTCCAACATTGTCCTACCGCCTCCTTTGGCAAAAGTGTCCATGTTCCCCACTTTCCTGTATGACCCTGTATTTTCCTCTGTTATCCCAGCAGGCTCAGTACCACTGTCCTCGGTATCCATGGCAACAAAGCATCCATCCTCATTGTCAGGAGAACGGGACATTATTGTCTGCAAGGACAGTGGAAATATGTAAACACTGTTAGCATACATGTACACAAACCATGTTTCCATTACCCTTATATTAGTAGTTTTATTACAGTTAGTGATATTACAGTTCTCTGACACAACTACAGGAACTCAGTTGAACAACTGTATAATGTTAATGTTACAATACTATAGACAATAAAATATTAACAACATCATAGGGACGATGACACTGCAAAGCTCCATCTTAAAATATGATGAAATGAACTATTTGTTTATTGCCACAGGCTGTGATACAATTATATTTTCTGACCATTGTATTAAATGGGTGGTGCCCTTTCTAGAAGAGTTGATTCCGTGTCGTACCATCCCAATCACAGTGTAATGTAATGAAATGAAATGACATAATGCTATTGGGAATTAGCATCCTATGCTATCTGCCAATAATATTGCCCTTACTGTTGGCGCATCAAGAGAAGGATTTTTGAAAACGTCTAGTTTGTAGACAGTCAGTGACTGTTTTTGACTGATGTTTAAATAGTTTGAAATTGTATAGTCTATAATGCACGCGAGTTTGATACGACGAGCACGACAGCTAACGCTAGCTAGCACTAAGGGTCCTGTGGCTAACACTGTACCACAAATAATATTTTCTCTGGAAAGCTTACTTTAACAACACATTCACGCAAAGGCAGTTTGGAAAACGAGGCCATTAAAAAGGTCCATTTTAAGCCCTCCACCTGCTGACTCTGAGCAACAGAGCTGAAGGATGTGCATCCTTGTCCACTGCTGATAATCTGTGCTAACGTTGAGCAGGAGGCAGGAGCTGTTAATTAGCTTTTCTTGTGTTAAAAGCTCCATCAGTATGTTTCACAATTCATCAACAATATTCCATTGGTGTGACTCCGTTGGTAATACCTTTGCTTGTAACGTAGTCGTTTTATTCGTTCAGCCTCTCCTCTTCTGCCCAGTATCAGCTCCAGAGGCTCTGCAGCAGCCTCCAAACTGTCGCCATCTTTCGCTCCGTGAAGCTCCTCCACCGCCCGCCTCTCGACCACAGCGACCTTCCGCTCCACCGCGGGGCCAGGGTGGGTCCAGCACCCAGCAGGACGAGGGCCACCGGTAGCACATTAAAAGCACATAATTTTACCAGTAAAGTAAACACCAAGTTTGTTTTCTTAAAGTAAACATTAATCCAGCCTTAAACACAAGACATGAAAAGTTAGTTTTAATGAATGCAACATTTTATTGATAGAAGTACTAGAATAAAATACGTTGGTCACATGGATCCAGAAAACTTTCTATGTCCATGTTTTCGGCATCATGAGAATAGACCACTTTTATATTTTGAATTTACTTGTGGTGTTTATTTATCCGTCTGCACACTTTTGTATTTTGAATGTACTTGTGCTGTTTATTTTGCTCATTAAATCACCTCTTTTAAATGCATATTTTTGTTTTAATTCTTTGGCAAACAAACAGTACATAAATTTAACCTGAAAAAAAAAAACAGATTCATGATGCCATCAGCCTTTTACTTTTATTCCTTTTATACCGGGGATCACGTGACGTCCGATTTAAAGCAACAGGACGAACTCAAGCGCTTCGAGCGAGGATTTGTCTGACAGGCTAGCCACCACAACAAATCGACTTAAAGAAGGAAATGTGTACAACTGACGATTAACTGTTACAATATACCATTCACAACCCACCTAACTTTTGTCCAGCGTCATTGACATTTGTTCATCACGTCATTGAAGGTAAATTTTCCATTTGCTAAAGGGGCTAGCAGCTCCCAAACCTGTTAAACATGGACGATGAAGATGTTGCGGATAGCTGGGAAGAGGCGGCGGACAGTGGGGTAAGCTCTTTACATGATGTGATTCACAGTTTAAAGCTTGTACTATCATCTAGTCTGTAGACTCTTCTCTTCTGCTTGCAAATGTTAAGCTGGTTCTATAGTTGAAACTGCTGTGTATTTGGGCCTTGTATAACTTAGTTGTTATGGTCCACTGTCTCTGTGTTCGTACTGATGTTTTGATACTTGTATGATTTTGTCTATAGGAAATAGAGAGAAGACTTGAAGCAAAACTCAAGATAAATCAGGAAGCTAAGTGAGGAAGTTGCATTTGATCGTGACTTGACTGCAACTGTATTTCTTGACATTTTCTATTTTTTCACTCTTGCAGGAAAGCTACTTCAAAGAGCTCTCCAATGCGAACTGCCATTGTGATTCAAGATGACTCTCTCCCTGCAGCACCCCCACCACAAATTAGGATTTTAAAGCGTCCTACAAATAACGGCACATCCAGCAGCTCTGCTTCTTTTTCACGTCCCCAGCAGACAAAGACATTAGCCCAACGTGAGGCAGAGTATGCTGAAGCTCGGAGAAGGATTTTGGGGAGCGCTTCATCAGAGGAAACTCCTCAGGACAATTCCTCCCAGGACAGGTAAAATAATACTGCTTTTGACAGTCTCCTAAAGTTTAATTGTTGTAATAGAATATTACTAACTTTTGCCCCTACAGGCCCGCTCGTTTGAATGTACAGCAGCAATCAGAACAGACTCGACCAAACAATAACATTATTCGGCAGCCCACTGGTCCAGATGGTACAACTGGCTTTCGGCTTTGCAGATAAGGGAGTTCTCCATAAGGAGCTGGCATTTCCCGGAGCTCTTTAAGGGTAACAGAGAGGTGTGGTACTGCAAAATGGACAAATAACTTCAGAGACATGAAAGGCTTGTGTAAAGTCTGAGCGTCCACACTTCTCCCTGACTCTGGGCCCTGTTCTCTGTGGAGGGTCTTCAGCGATCAGCTGGCTGCTTGGATCCTTCGTGTGCCACTGTGACCTCCTCACACTGTGATAAATTCAGTAAACCAAGAGGTGACCCAGGACCAGATTAAAGCACGATGCTTCTTTCTCTGAAGGCAGCACAGGAAAAGATTTTCCTGAAGAAGAGTGGAGCGAATTAGGCTGTAGTCCACCACAAGATGATGAGGATCAGATAAAAGTGTGAACATGTGGAGTCATGAACTGTATGGCTAAAAGGTATAATTGGTTTAAAATATGTTTTTAAAAGAACTCCTAGATTGCTGAGGTTGACCCAAACATGGCTGCTCCACTGCTTGTAAGGGCCTTTATTTATTGGGACATGAGCAGTGGCCAAAGATGACAGGAGGGCAGGCTGTAATCCTGGCTTCCATCAGCAATAATGAACTCATTCATTTTAATAGTTCTTCTGTTTTCTTCAGGATCACATGCACATTCTGGGAACATCACTTTCCCTGTATTTTATGTTTTAAATGCAGTATGTCTGACTAAATATTTGATCCCTTTAGATATGATGCATCAGATTTGCTAGAATATTAACATAACCCATGTCCTTTTAAGGGTAAAGTCAAATGTCTTATAGCGTGGTTCTGATCTTTGATGTCTGGTGCAGACTCTAAATGCCTTACAAACCTGTGCATTGTAAGTTACACGTAGTGGTCCTAAATGGACTCTAACGTCCCATGTGCTTTTTCACTAGTATTTGGAGTGTGTGACAGCTCTCCTTTACTGTTGCAGATCTCAACATGAATGCCATTACAATATTAACTGACATGATTGTGATAAACTGTTGTCTTAGTTGAACACACAACTATCCTTTAATACATTTGCTATCAAAAACCTAAAGTGAAGTCGATTTACCACGCACCAAAAAAAAAAAAAAAAAAAAAAAAGGGGGTGTTGAAAGCCTCGTCCAGTCGGTCTGAGGAGCTTCCTCGCCAGTCGGGGCGCTGTCGGGACCAGGCAGCGCGTCGGTTTCAGCTCCAGGCGAGGTGATAAAAAGTCGGAAGTTGTTTGTAGTTGGTAAAACTTCATAAAATGGCAGAAGACAGTAGTTATGAGTCTATTTTATGCGTGAAGCCCGAAGTTCATGTCTATCGCATTCCACCAAGGGCTTCTAATCGCGGATATCGGTAAGATGGGTGCTACTAAAAATACTGAAACATAAGAGTGACGGTGACAAGTACGCTGTCAGCTAATTCAACAGGCAGCCTCCTATTATCCAACTACTCTTGAGTTTATCACGAGTACTATCACTGGGCCAGTCAATGCTTGTTACTGTTCGTCATATCAATTATTGGACAGAACCGTTTTGCACTACTCGATGTTAAATTGGTCAATTTTATTCACATTTCGATATTTGGGAACATCATGTGATCAAGAGAGGGGCTGGTCAATGCGCGTACTGTGGGCTCAGGTGCCAGATGGCCCCAGTCTATGCCACTGTCTAGTCTCGTTTGTGGAAATAAAATGAATAAAACCTCATCATTTAGACATAAAGTTTTTTTTAATAGAGCTACAAAAATACAAGCTTATAAAAGTTTTATACGTATTGAATGGCATTTACACAATCAGACTGCCTTAAAATTGGGGAGGACAAGTCTACAGTAGAATTTCACTTCCTCTTTTTTGAAAAGTAGATTTGTGATGCTTAACCACATTCACTGCTTCATCAACTTCATGTGTGTGTGGTATGAATAATATATGCCTCTCCAGGGCTGCAGACTGGAAACTAGACGAACCTGCATGGAGTGGAAGGATGAAAATTACAGCAAAGGGCAAAATGGCTTTCATCAAACTAGAGGACAAGAACACAGGTAAAAGAATAATACTAATAATAATGCATAATCAGTAATACCTTTTGCTATATATTCCTGTGTGTCTTCCATGTATAATATTAAGAACTTGATATGTTGTCCACTTAGAACGACCCAGAACACAGACAGAAGGTGAAAGTTACAACCACTCATAGAGCATAACGGAAATATTTTTGCACATATAAAATGAACATGAATAAATGAATAACTAAATTTTCACCAAAAAGTCAGCTATGGCCTTATAATTCTAACCTTTGTTATTTAAGTCATTTTTGGTTGGCTAAGTCTTATACCAGATTTAACATATTATTTATATTGCCTCTGGTCTATGTGTGGTAAACAGGAGAGCTGTTTGCACAAGCACCAGTTGATCAGTATCCAGGTGTTGCAGTTGAAGCTGTGACAGACTCGAGCAGATATTTTGTGGTCCGGATAGATGATGGCAATGGTGAGAGTAACATTTTTGTTCCAAGCATGCTTTCAAATGTATGTCAAAGTTAGTGCAGGACTTCCTGACTATTATGATATATTTTTAAGGGCGTCATGCTTTTATTGGAGTTGGTTTTGCTGATAGAGGAGATTCATTCGACTTCAACGTTGCATTACAAGACCATTTTAAGTAAGCTTTCTCTATTACTGAGTATCTAATGTGGAATATGAAGTCATTTGCACAGTGCAAATTGAATTGAATAATTGAATCATTTCAGTAGTAGTTGATGCTTGTGTGTATTTTCAAAGGTGGGTGAAACAAGAAGGTGAACTTGCAAAACTAGAAGCCTCCCAAAGTAATGCACCAAAGCTTGATCTGGGATTTAAAGAAGGACAGACGATTAAGATCAGCATTGGAGTAAGCATTAAGTTATTAATTAGTCATGATAAATAATAAGATCAAGTAAATACTCAATAGCAATCTTTGTGACAGAACATAAAGAAAAAGGATGGAGGTGCAGCCAAATCACGGCCTGCGGGTGGGGGTCTCTTGCCCCCTCCACCTGGGGCCAAAGTAGGAGGAGGCATCATCCCGCCTCCTGTCAGTCAACACTCCGCTCCAGTTGTCCAAACCAACACTGGTAATTACAACTCCCAAAACATAATTTTAAACCATGAGTGAGGAACATGGCTCTGTTTGAATATTTAAAAAGATACAGGGTCCTTAGCGTTAGAATTATTAATTCATCTGTGAAAATATTTTGACAAATTTATGATGGGACAAATTTATAATCATTATTTTGTGCTATTTTTACCTACTAATTGTAAAAAAGTAAAGTATCATGTTTATTATACAGCTCAAATAAGACTAAGAGGAAGAAAATTAATGTATACACCTGCTAAATTCACATGCCCACCAAAATCAATTATCTGATTTGTGGATATTTAACATTATTTAAATGACATGATAATAATTGACTATTAATAATTAAATGGTGGTATTAATTACATATGTTTCTTCAGCCACTCTTCTAGACGTTGCTTCCCCTGTTTCCAATGCACCTCAGGCCAGCTCAGACCTATGGGGAGATTTTGCATCAGCAGGCTCCAAGTAAGACATGTACTAGTACATCTCAAAAAATGTGAATATCAGGAAAAGGTTCCATATTTTTTGTCTTTCATTTCAGAAAGTCAGATCCAGATATTATGTAGACTCATGACACAACGAGTGAAGCTTTCAAGTTTCATTCTTTGTCTGTGTCACTTTTTCATCATTTTCAAATTTTGATTTAGTATAGATTTTAGCATAGATTTAGTATTCTTCCATCATGACATGTGCTCATTTGTTTTGTTTTTTGCTCCCTGATCACCACTTTCCATTTTCCTCCCCAGCTCCAGTAAAGACCCTGTTCAGTCTGGATGGGTGCAGTTTAGCTGAGCCCTGTTACAAATACATGCACACACTCGGGCTCCATACATTCCTAGGACAAGGTGACAGAGGAAACTGGACATGCACTTGTTTGTATCAAAACACTCACAACACACTGCTGAACAACTCCATAAACATGTACAGATTTTTATTTTTATTTTTTTTTTACATATCCCATATTAACACTTTGGCAGGTCTGATCATGACCTGTCCACTTTCTAATGTTTGAAGGGAATCAGTATGTAGTTTAATTTAAGAGAAAATGAATTTTGTTTTGTTTTGTTTTTCATCTTTGTCTCTGTCACAGCTTAGTAATGCTTTTATTTTATAGTCATTTATTCTTTTATGGCAGACGTACAATTTCTCCTGCAACAGTGATAATTGCATCTTTTATTTATAGTCTACTTTTTGACGTGTATCCAAATCTGAGAATGTATTTCTCGAAATCACCAAATCACTGTCAAATACTAAAATATTTTGTAGGAAAATAGGAATTATAACGCCTTACCTACATGTATTTGTCTACATTGATCAAATATGTTCTTTTTCTTTTGTTTTTGTGGCTTTTAACCAATTTGAAGTGTCTTTTGAGAACAATCAATTAAGTGCCTTTCAAGATTACTCTAAGAAAATTATATAATTTTATCATGTTGTAAATAAACTATATATTTCATTAAACTCTTGTTATATCTTGTGAACTGCCTTTGTTTTTGTTTTGTTACCTTCTGTTAATATAATTGGGGTAACTCAGTATTGCTACAAATGAAGAGGTCTTTCTGTTGTATATTACAAACACTGACAGTTTTATTGCAAAAAGGGAATAACAATGTTTCATATAAAGCTTGTGGACTTTTACATTGTCATACAACAGATTACTTTGTATGTAATTACTTTGTATGTAATTAACTACACCCAGATATCACTTGCACTTGCCTCTTGTTTGGTATCCATTGACAATAATAAACAAACATCACTGAGATAACATTATCCCAATCTGCAAGTAAAGAGAATAAGGGGGACATTTCAAGCCTTCATTCCTCTTAAATACTGTACGAGTGCATTCCAAATTTATTGTTGGTACATGCCCTAGTTTCATGGTGCATATCAGATTATTTCTCCAGATAGAATTGTCCATCACATCATGATGATCCTCCTACTGTAAACTGCTGCCAGCTTCTATGTTTGAATCTAAGTCCCTCCCCGGAAAAAGCATGGGTGAGCTGGGAGAAGTAGACCCTACTCGGGGCCGCTGGTGATGGCTCTGCAACTAGGACTCTTATTTGAGTATTAGTAACACTCAGTGACTGACGAATACAAGAGAGGCAGTCGTGCAACGGGGCCATAATTTAAGGTAAGATCAGAAATGAAGAGGAAGTGTATAATTTCGCTGCCTTTGCCCAAGATTGCCACTTCAGTCAATGCGTAAATCTCGGTTCCTTTAGGGTTGTGTTATGGATGTCCTGCGTTGCGACAAACAGTAGAAGTTTACCATCTCTTCTGGTGTAGGCATAAACATATACCATTTTATTCATACATTTGGATGCGTGCGGCGAATGATGCTAGGCTAACACAAGCTTGGTGGACTTCTCCCTTCTCCCCATCCTCTTCCTCCTCCTGCCGCCTCCACTCGCTGACGCAGAACTGAGCGGGTTTAAAAGTTGGACATGTCTTATTAGGACGTATTAAACAGATGTGCGCCCGTTGTCCTGCAGGATTTAATAGACAGAAGCAAGCCAGTTCAGAGTTATTTGATTTATGGTATTGTAGGAGCAACAAGTGTGAGTATTGTCTACTCAACACTCGAATGCCTTTGGTTGCGTCCTAGTTTTGGTTAGTAGTTGGCTGGGTGGGCGTTAAAGATGGGGGTCTGGTCACATCAGTCTGTCCGTAACTATGGCAATCAAACACAACTACAGCTCTTGCAACAAACCTCTTTTTAATCAATTAATTTAAACTTGCATTTCACTGCATAGCCATAGGTATACTTGAGATAATTAATAGCATAATTGTCAAATTCATGAATTCATTATAAAAAATATCCTACTTTGGACCTCTTTGTGCAAATTACAGTAATAGCATATTACTATAGGCTATTTTATTTTTTTCTGTCTGCAGGCATAATCCCACCATAATTAATCACTAAAAATAATGTGCTTTAGTAAGGGACAGTGTTTAATCCAGACTTCCTTACTTCCCCTACCCCCTTAGCAGCAGTGGTGTGTATCACCTCTCTATGCAGATAGTGAGAGTATGAGTGAGGTGGAGGAGGAGGGCTGCGCGTCTTAAAACCTGCTAATCCTGCTGCTGTCCTCAATCTGAGCTTTTCTGGGAGCAAAGAGGCAAGCGGTACGTGTACGCCCCTTTAACTTTACGCACTCTTACTGCTATGAAGGCCACAGAACTTTTTTTTTTTTTTTTTTACACAATTTTCTTTGAACAGTGATGCTGTTTTTAAACTTTGAATACGTAGTTTCACTTGGAGTTAATCCTATTCTCTGGGGGATTTGTTAGTCTGCTGGCGTTGCAATGAGCACCAAGGAAAACACGGCTGTTCCAGACAGCGACTCTAACAAACTGGAGTCTGTCATTCAGGTAAGTTTTAGGCAACCAGTTGGTAATTTGTACAAATTATTGCTCATTTGCGCTCAGGCTTCTGTACGTATGCATTGTGTGAGAAGTAATTTTAATTATACAGCGCCTGTGGAGTGACTGCTTGGCACCTGCTCCTGTGGGACATCATAATCATCCAATTACCATTATATTATTGTTGTGTGGTTGTAAGTAGTGAGGTCTTTCTCACGTTGATGGGCTTTGGTATTCGTGGGCTCAATGTATGCCACCATAAAGGGATATTTACACATTGCTTAAACCTTATTATAAATTCAATTCTACTATCAGTTCTAAGATTAGTTTTTGCTTTGTACTTTTAAATTTGCAATTTAGAAACTGGAAGAGAGTGTTTTATCTGAGGAGAAGCTGACTGTCAGGGGCCCTTCACCAGATGCCCCTCCAACAGGTCTGCCGGCTCGAGTCAGAGAGATTGTCACTAAGAACCTCAGTGATAACAGTATGTGCACTTCTACAACTATATAACTGTCAGTTTGTCAAATATAACACATTTGTTATAGCTTATTTCATTTAAATAAATTTGTATTTCCTCCCAGCACCAGGCACCATGTCGTCAGTCATGTCTCTACAGGAGGAGAATCGTGTGCTTCAAGGAGAACTGTCCAAACTTGAGGATTTACTTGCCCATAGCAGAGCAGACAGGGATGAACTCGCCATCAAGTACAGTGCTATCAGCGAGAGGGTGAGACTAAACCTAAAAATGAATGCCACTTAAACAGATTTTAATAGGTTAGCTTGACAATAGAGTAGCATGATTTACATTTCTCCCAGTGGAAATGGTAAAAAGACATTCACCTTTTACTATCTGACTGTTTTTGTGCTTCGTCTTTGTCTGAGATTTGGTGGTTTCCACGGCGATATGAAGTGGAATGGAACTGAAATGAACTGTTACCATAGCATCTGTCTCCCATGGTGACAGTAAACAGGGGCTTCAGAGTGAGCTGAGGGGGGCTGAGGAAGGGCCTAAACAAAGGCATTGTAACTGTCCCAGTGGAAGAGATCAATCAAGTTTAGAAAGAATTTGCCAGATTCAGGTATTGGCCAGGCAGGGCATCCGGCTAAAAGTTAACTCGTTTTTGCTCATGGCTTGGATAAGAACACCCCTTAATATATATAGGACTTTAATTGGTAGGTTTATGTTAAAGCTGCACTATGTAACATTTCTGGTGCTCCATGACAACCTGCTTGTTGTCATGGAGATATTATTATCCTACAGAATGGCATTCAAGTTATCTATCTTGCATTTATTCAATTACTGATGCTTTATTGCTCAAAACATACCTTGAAAAACATCCCTTCTTGCTGTGAGCAGGCTCGCCTCTCTATAGATCTGGCCTGATTTAATGTCATTCTGTGGAACATTGTAGGCAAATCAATAACATCTCCAAAAAGGTAGGGTAGTGCAATATATAGCACTCCATTTTATCATGATGTACACTTTGTATTTTCTGTTGCTCTATAGAGGTAAATAAAATCATCTTCTTCTAAAAGTTCACACTTTGTTGTGGTTGGTTAACTGCTATGAACTCATTGTAACACTGCACTGACTTAGACATTTGTTTTTTCAATGTTTCTCTCAAACCCACAGCTTGAGCAGACATTGCGGTTTGACTCCAGTGATGGGGAGCAAACCTCAGAGTCCAGAAGCCTGGTCCAACAGAATGTGGACCTGCGCAGACGACTGGACGAGGAACAGGCTTCATACAAACGCAAACTCACTGCCTACCAGGAGGGGCAGCAGAGGCAGGCTCAGCTGGTGCAGAAACTACAAGCAAAGGTAAATATTTTTATTAAGGTATTCATAATGTGTGACATCAAAGAAGCAAAAATATTACAGTTTCTTGTGGTTGTAGGTTCTTCAATACAAAAAGAGGTGTGGGGATCTGGAGCAGGTGCTGCAAGAGAAAAACTCAGAACTCGAAAAGCGCAAACTGAGTGTAAGTGATGGTCTTCTTGTTAAACTACTAGGTACTAGTTAAATTCAAAGTAATTCAATCTTGATTTCTGAGCATACAAAAATGCCACTGGTGTTGAAGAGTGAAACAATAAAAATTAAGCTAAAATGATACTAGTTTCAACTAGTTTCAAGGTTGTATGTTAGGTTGAAAAGGCTAAGATCGATCAGTCAAGCTTTATTTGTATAGCAGTTCATAACAGCAAAATAATCCAATTGAGGTTCTTGGTGGACACAGAGAAGCACTTTCTGGGGGCAAAATATATATATATATATTTTTATCTGTTAAGTATAGTTTCATTTACATTGCAGAGTGACAGTGAAACCTCAAATGGCCACCATCAAGATGAATCTAACAACAACTTGGAAGAAGCATTAATCCATCTAGAGGAAGAACAACAGAGGTGACTATGTTAAAAATTACACTTTTCGCCCTGTCAAAATATTTTCCTCGAATACATGGTTTGTGTTTAGGAGCAGTAGTCTCTCTGCTGTGAACGCCATGCTGAGGGAGCAGTTGGAGCAGGCCAGTTTGGCAAACGAGGCTCTGAGCCAAGACATTCGCAGACTGACTGTGGACTGGACCAAAGCCCGAGAAGAGCTAGAGCAAAGAGAGTCTGACTGGAGGAGAGAGGAGGAGGTATGGGCTGATTTTTGAAATAGGACACTCCAACACTTATAGAGCCATTATCTTGGGGTTTTAACAACTGTATTTTGTGTTCAGTCTTTCCAAAGTTATTTCAGCAGTGAGCACAGTCGGCTGCTCATGTTATGGAGGCAGGTGGTCTGGTTCAGGAGACACATCTGTGAAATGAAGACCTCAACTGAAAGGTACTGAACTGTTATAATATTTTTAGACCAGTGATTTTCAAACTTTTAACACTAATTACCACCTAAGATAATATTTGGCTTTCAGAGTTGCACCAGATCTTAACCCAGACTATATAAAGCCTAAATTAGGTCTAAACAAGGTTTACAATGAGACTACTAACCATACCATGGATTAGGTGGTTATATAACCCTTAAATAACTACCTAATCCATAAAATAAATTAAACAAATACTCAAACTGCAGAGGACCCCCATGTACACCTGTGTATTGCTTACACAGGTGTACTACTTACATGTACCAATTTTTGAAGAGGTATATAATGTTTATTTCTTCCTAATCTTCATTTTCCAGAGACTTGTCAGACATGCGTAATGAGCTGTGCCGCGTGTCTCACTCGGCCCAGCTGTCTTGTGCAGGTCTGTCTGCATCCCTGGTCAGTCGAGAGGGAGGTGCAACCCTGGCTCTAGAGAGAGAGATGGCTCTGAGGCTTCAATTAGAGCAGCAACTAAGAGAGAGGGTCACAGAAACGATGAACCTGCAGACGAGGACAGATGCAGAGAGGAGTGAACTCAACATCAGGTACCTGAGCTGCACAGTTTACACAATAAAAAAAACACAAAAAAGCTGTGGTGTGGTTCAGTTTTTGGTGAGGATATGACAATATCCAAAACTCACACAATGCTATTTATATTAATTGCAATTTTGTGTGTAGGCTAAGAATATTTTAGTAATACTTGTTGTTTTTTTTTCTTTAAAAAAGCTCTTAAAAAAAAGGTGCCATCATTTCTGTTATATTCAAAGGGATTAATATTGAGAAAACTAAAAAGTTACAAAAGACCATTGTCTACTGTTTTTCCTCAGATTTTTATTGTCCACCTGTTGCAGCATAGCAAGGCATAGCTTATTTGAAATTTTTAAGATATTATTGTGAGATTTTTGTAAATCCCTCAAGCCATTTTTTGTTTTACGGTATTATTGTGACACTTTGATTGTGCTGTTAGAAATGTGTTAACACCATAAAAACAGTGCCGCTTATACCTTCTGTAACTGATGGTCGTTCATTAGGTTGTCTGAATCTGTCCGCGAGGGAGAGAGGCTCAGGAGCCAAATAGATGAAAAGGAAAGAGAAATTGCGACACTTACGAGAAGACTTGAGGTAATGCTACTTTAAGTGTTTTAAATTTGAATTCACTTATTCATGTTTCATAGTGACCTGTTGCACTGTGTCACAGGAGCAGAGTGGTTCTGATGAGACTGAGCTGCAAACAGTGAGGACACATATTGAGATACTGGTCGACACGCTGAGAGACATCGCTCAGGTGCACAGTTATTCATTTAGTTATACACAAATTATTTTTGTTATGTTAAACACAATATCCACAAAACAAGAATCTAAATACATCACAACAGTTTCAGTTATCAGAATCTGTTAACAGATTCCAGCCTAGACATAGTCAGGATTTCTTACCTGTAAAAGCTGGATGGAGGAATTTGATTTTTGACATTGGTACCAAATTTTAGCCTTAATTATCTGATTGAACTTTAAGCCATGAGGCTGAGATGGCAAGTTTGTGGTGCCGGTCCTTAACAAATAATAGAGTTTAACATTTTAGGAATCTATGTTTGTATATCTGACCGAGGGCAGAGGCCTGTATAACTCTATGAGAGATTTACTGTATTGCGGATTAAAACTTCTCTCTAATGTATTGGGGATACTATTATGTTGCATCCATATCGCCCTCTCCTCCAGGTTGTGTTGACAGATGGGGAGTCCTCCTCAGAAGCAGACCAGGACCCGGGAGCCCCTCTCCTGGCTCTGGTCCACCGACCCTCAGCCTCTCGTCGCTTGTCCTCTCCTTCACGTCTCTCCTCTGGGACGCTCCTGCCTGAAGGGGTGCTCTCTGCCCTGCGCTCTGCAGTCACCAACAGACAGCTACAGCTGCAGGTGATACTTCTATATATTTAATATATTTCAGAATCTTTATTGAATATTTAATCATCTAATTTTATCAGTGTGAACAACAGACTATTTTAATACTTAAGTTTAGAAAAGACAACTTCAGTTATCTTAGAGTAAATATTCAGTTCTTAGTATAGACTAAACAGTGTTGCCAAATTCCTGGACAAATAATAATATACAAATTTAATAAGAAGCAATATAACATAATGAAAGATACAAAATTGTATATAATGTATTTAGTCAGGAAGTCCTGTCTACAGTGGCCTAGATTTAATGTTTCAAACACTGTCTATGAAGGATTTTCGTGGGAGACTGCAGTCAGCTCAGTCTTCGATTCAGCAACTCCGAAAGCAGCTCTCAGATTCTGATATGACTAAAAAAGAGTTGGAGCAGAAGAACCAGTCGCTGCAGCGGGAACGGGACAGTGCTCAGAAAGAGAGGGAGGCTGTGCAGAGGGAGAGGGACAGAGTCAAACAAGAGAGAGACATTTTGGCCAGGTAGGTGCTTCAAGAAATATGGGGATTCTCAAAACTGAATATCAAACATGTTTTTTTCCCATCTAGCCTGAATATGAATGCACATTTTGTTCTCTTTCTGTTTCTTAAATATATTAATTGTCACTATTTCAACGACTAATTAATGGTAACCATTAATTAACAACATGCAATGTAGTAGTAGTCTGTAAATATGTACATCACATTTTTAGAAATCTTATACCTGTTGGTTGTATTTTTGTCCTTGTTAAGTCTAGTATTAATGTTTCAGTTTTTGTTGCTTACTTATGAAATGCAGCCTTATTTCCAGCCTAACCACAACTGTATTGTGTTTTCTGTAGTGACAAGGTGAGCTTGGAGAAGTCCTTACAGTCCGCTCAGTCCACTGCACAGATGCTGCAGATGGAATGTGAGAAGCTGCAGTTGTCCGTGGCAGCAGTGCAGCGTGAACGGGACACAGACAGAGAAGAGAGAGAGGTCACAGCACTGGAGAGGGACCATGCCCGGGCAGAGGCACAGCGCATGTAAGTTGTAACACTGACTGATAGAAAGAAGAAAGTAGTATCCAGTATCTACATTTTAATATCATTAAAACTGAATATGCATTTGTTTAAATGACTGTTCAGAATAGTAATCTATCTGTAATGACTTGATGACTAATTTTAGATTTAATTGATGGAGCTTTTTTAACACTTTCAAGATGATTTTCTACATGTTTTGATACATAGGTTTTCATTTTAAGCAAAATTGTATGCCAATTAGGAATGAAACAATGTTGCACAGACCCCAAGGGTAGATTTATTTTCTTATTTTAAGATTAAAAACTTGAATCTTGAAAACAGTTAGAAAAGATATTGAAAACAAGTCTTATTTAAGACATTTAATTTAATTTAAACTAGCATCCTGGATTTCCTAATAGATAATTTATTGTATGTGATGTTGTGAGTGAGTGATACACAGATGATATGTATATATATATATATATATATATATATATATATATATATATATATATATATATATATATATATATATATATATATATATATATATATATACATACACATATATATATATAAATAAATGTGTGTCTGTATTTTCCATGTGCAGACAGAAACAATGGGAGCAGAGTGAGAGTCGTGCCTCAGCCCAGAAAGGAGAGCTGTCTGTAATAAAGGAGACTTGCCAGCAAGGGGAGGTAGAGAGGCAACTGTTGGAGCAAGCAAAGGACCAACTATCCAAGGCTCTTGCTCAAGTAAAGAGATTATTTTGTCACATATTTGATCTTTTTACTTTTGGTATATATTTTTATGTATGTCTTTGTTTTAGGCGGAGAGTCGTAATGCAGAGCTGTCCCTGTTGTTAAACAAACTACAGTCTGAGGAGGCAGCGCTCAGAGACTCTTTGACAAAAATGGGAAACTTAAACGAGGGTTTAACCCAGGACAAAGTTGATCTCAACTCGTACATCCTCCAGGCAATACATCCTTGCACCTGTACTCATTTTAATACAGTGCATTGAATTGCAATGTCTGACGCAATCCAATTCATTTTATATAGAGTATTATTGTGTGACATTGATGCAAACATGTTTGATGGTTTGATTTTATCTGCTTAAATGACTTTGATTAGCTAACTTGTTTCATTACTTCTGTAAATAAATAAATAATCTAGTTCCCATTAATCATCTATACTACTGCTCAAATAAATCTTAATAGTCTGCACTCCAGGCACATTTTGCAGTGATTCCTCTGTGTGTGTAACTGTTCACATGCTCATTAAAGCTTTATCTTTTCTCATGCAGCTCGAGGAGGAAAAGTCCCTCCTCCAAACTCAGAAGCGTGAAGCAGAACAAGAGAAGCTGACAATCAGAGATGAACTTGTGCGTTTGGAGCAGGGTCGTCTGGAGCTGGACTCTTTGAGAATAACTCTACAACAATCTCTTCATGATGCAGAGCTGAGCCGTGCAGGGATGGAGACGGAGCTACAGAGTCTGCAAGCGGACCGGCTTAAACTGCAGGAGAGAGTCACACAGGTGGGGCATCAGGAGTACACTGTATATAGTAGTCTGTGTAATCCAGGTATTTTCTATAGCAAAAGAAAATTGAATTATTTTAATCAGATCAATAGAAGGCTGTGACTTTCCAGAACCCTGTCAGAACTGAAGAAGCTACTTGGATGAGTGTCAAAACGTATTCACTCTTAAAAACTTTTGGCTAGCTGAGAGATTTCAGTTTGTTTTTTGTTTTGTTTATATTTGTTTAAAGTTTACAATATGCTCTTACAGTGAATTATGTCTCAAGACACAATATAAATAAATATATAATATAAATATCGATCATAATTATTTTAAAATATGATACATTTTAGAGGTATATTTTGTCAAACGCCAACATCTGCTTTAAACCTAATCTTTAAGCAAAAATATTTAAACTGAGAGAAAAAGTAAATTAAGATATTTGCATGAAACTGGTCACATAATATATTAAAAATTTTTAATAATAGTAAAACACATTTTTTGAAAACAGTAATAAAAGTAAAAAGTATAAAGCAGCAAACCTTGCTTTGTGTTGACAGCTTTCTGGGGAGGTGACATCCCTCAGTTCAGAGTTGAGTTTGGTCAGAGGAGAGGGGCAGAGGAACGAGGTGGCCCTGGAGGAGGTGGGACGGGGGCGCGCTGAACTGGCCCGGGATAAAGCAGCTTTGGTGGTTCAACTGGCAGCTTCCGAAAGAGAAAATGCACTACTGTCTGAGGAACTGTCTGCATTTAGGTGAGTTCTGATCATTAGTGCACTGAGTTACATTTACTCTTGGTGCTGGCTTAGCAGAGTGATTAGTGGTCAATGCAAGAAGGTTACATTTCCAGGCCATATGTAGTCACTAGGTGAGGAACTTGCATGTTGTTCTTGTGTATAGTGGGTTTTCTTAAAAGATTAAATTTTTTTCATAAAATGTAGTTATGTAGCATTATAAATTAAATAAAATATTTGGCAAAAATTTTGCCTAGTTTCTCTAGTCTGACAATTTTGATTTATAAATTTGTAATTTAGCTTCCTGGTTGGATATGGGCAGCAAATATATATATAGCCAAAAGTCATCCAATTTATTCAATAATTATACTTTTAAAAGCTTAAC
Organism: Boleophthalmus pectinirostris; assembly: GCF_026225935.1. Classification (NCBI taxonomy): domain Eukaryota; kingdom Metazoa; phylum Chordata; class Actinopteri; order Gobiiformes; family Gobiidae; genus Boleophthalmus; species Boleophthalmus pectinirostris. The sequence goes on from NW_026571299.1 coordinate 34,694,586, forward strand.
ACCTATATTTTCATAAACAAATGTTCAAATTGTCAGAAAAATATGGTCCTATGTATTTATATGTATGTATTTCAGGTCTGAGAGAGAGGCTTTGGAGACCAGTCTGTTCGAGGTTCATCAGCAGTTTGTTCAAATTGAGTCCCTCAATAAACAACTGGAGACAGAGAACCAAACACTCAGAGTCCGATCAGAGACTACAGCAGGTGAGTGGACAGTAGGGAAAAAGTATTAAAAGTATTATGCACTGTTAGAAACCTATATACATTTAAATATTTACTTTTTACTTTACTTTAAAGTGTACAATGTAACTTTCAGGGTATGCCCCCGTCTCTTGGAGCTATTATTGCTTGAACTGTTCCACAGTATGGCATTCAACGTTTTACACTGATATTGTATTTATTTATTATTGCTCAAAATCCTCTTCAAAATCATGGATTGTTACTATGTGCCAGATTGCCTCTCCTTACCTGTATCTTGACCTGGTGTTCTCACCTGCTTGCAGAAATGTTTATGGTCATTGTCCTTGATTAGTAATAAATAAAAATAAGTTTAATACCATAGATTTCTATTTGTGAATCTTTAATGTTTCTTGTTTGTTTTCAGCTGAATTAAAACGTGCTCGGTCTGATGGGGAGACTGCTGTGGCTCAATTAGAAAGAGAAAAGCAGACTTTAACTCAGGCTTTAAGCAGCGTCCAAACCCAAGCCCAACTGGTCCTTCGCAAAACCATCTCTGAACACCAGGAGGAGGTGGAGAGACTAATCTCAGAGAAAGTGAGCAGTAGGCACTAAGTGGTTTTCACATTGTTGCAACCTTTTACATTTCCTTGGACGTTTTAGTACAAGTCACCATTTGATATCCTTTCTGACAAAGGTAGAACTGACAATTCTGCTTTGCTTTAATTAGTGTAATGTCCTGTTTTCCATAATGTTCATTAGTTCTCAAAATTTTACAGTAATAGTTTTAGGTCTGTTTTCTGGGGATTTTTTAAAATAAAATCATGAATTAATTGTAGTCCTTTGTGAGGCAAGTATAGACCTGATATTTTCTGCTTTAGCCCAAGTTAGTGGTTAGATTATGTTTAGCCAGGGTCCTGGTGACACTGTACCTTGTTAAGCCAAACGCTTGTTATGAAAAATTTCAATATGAATATCAGAATAATATTTTTGTCTTTTATATTCCAGGAAGCTTTACGTCACAACCTGTTGATGGATCATGAAGCATCGATGAGGAAACTGAGGCAGGACACAGAGGAGCAGCTGCTTAAAGCTCAGAGTCGAAGAGAGGAACTACACGAGGAACTGAGAACCCTCCAGCACCACAGGGACCAGTGTCTGCTGCAGGCTGAGACCGACAAGCAACAGGTTAGACACAAGAGCACAGGAAGCTGAGGTAATTTCATAGAAATATCCCCCCCAAAAAAGCCACAGCCACTGTGGGGTAAAATGAGATGTCATCACATACACATTTACCACATTCATACTAGGCAACGTGAGTGGAGCGTCTTGCCTAAGGATAAAGTGACAGAACCAAGTGGATTAGTGGATGAGTGCTCTAACCTACTGTCTCCCAAAGACTGGGTCGTGACCCTCAGGTGGGTCGCAAGAGATTTTTTTTGGGTCGCCTTGTCACAGTCTGCATAGAGGTTGAAATGTTAAGACATGTTTTCTATAATTTCTAATTTTATGTTTTTTGTAATTAATATTGCTGGTTCAATTGAATGTTGAAAAGAAAGAAATGGGCTACATTTAATGTCCAAATAGGTGACTTATGGGTACCTTTTATTGTTTGGTCAATTACTGTTTTTCATTGTTTAAAACATGAGTATTACTAATTGTTCAGAGAGACACAATCACTCAGTCAACAATAAAATATCCTCATTAATGTTCAATAATGATCAAATCCACCTATTTTGTGATCTAAGAATAATGTCTATTGTCTTGAATCGCGAAGGTTTGTGACTTTTAAAATATGAGTCTCCGGAAAAAAGAAACACTGCTCTAATCTCTGAGTCACTGTCATCCCTAGTAGCAGTAGTCAACAGTAGTGTTAGTCTTCTCTTAATGGAAGTAGTAGTTTTATGTATTGTGAACCACTCTGTTGTGCTGTTCCTAGGCTCTCTCATTAAAGGAGGCAGAGAAAGCAGCTCTGTGTGAGAAAGTCTCAGGTCTACAGGCTGAACTGTCTACTGCACTACTAGAGGCAGAGAAGTTGACCAGAGAGGTGTCCTTGTGCAAAGAACAGGAGCAGGTCAGAAAAACAACCTTGCCACTTTATATTATTACTGAGTAGGACATTTAACTTTGTGTTGTACTTCTACAGATCAGAGTTGGAGCCCTGAATGCTGAACTGCAGGATCTCCGGTGTCAGCACGAGAATTCAGCCTCTGCTCGTGAACGAGAGCTGAGCGGACTTCAGCGGATGTCCACAGACCTCCAGTCCAGGGCTGAACTGACTTTAAGAGAGGTACAAATTAGGGAGGTTATGTTTTAATAGTTTAATCAATTTATTGCTATTATGGCCTTAATAAATATAAACAATATGATCAATCAGCTGTGGAAGAGATAAAGTGCCATCTGAGAACCTACAGAAGTATGGTCAACAACTTTCAAAAAATTGTGCAAGTCTCTTTTTTGTTTTAATGCAATATTTGACAACTGTTTATGATCATTATCTATAAAATTGCTTGGAAATATATAATACAGTACATCAAGTGAGTGGTTAAAAGTTAATTGCCTATCATATTGTGAGAAACATGATTAATACATTTTCACTTATACATGATCAGTGTGAATTAATTTAAGCATTATTGTTTTGAGGTTCACTGACACCCTCTATTGTTTTTATGGTGTCACTGATTGAATATGAACACCCCGCACTGGTTTGCTCATGCGCTGGTCGGACCGTGTGTTGAACTACACTGGAGTGTGTTTTTTACTGCAGCAAGGCACGGGATGAGAGCAGGGAGCTGTTGTACCCGGTTTTAACTTTTTTGTGGCTTCATAATAAATATCCCTTGAGGAAAAGACAACCTAAAAGACAACCTAAATTGTTTCTGTGTCTAAAGATCTTCAACAATTTGATAAAAGAAAGCAATTAATTGATTAAGCTAAATGAATGTAAATAGTGAAATAGTATAAACATTTTAAAAAGTTATAAATGCAAAACTAAGCAATTGCAATACAATTAAAGAGTAAGTTGTGTCCTGTTTACCAATTATAATAATTTCCATATTTTTTCCTTCAGCTGGAGCAGTGCAGGGCCTCTCTCTTGGCCAGTGAGGAGACCAGGGACCAGCTCAGACACCATTTACTGGAGGCGGAGCGTCGTCTGAACCAAACTCAGAATTCAGTTGATAACTTCAGGAGAGAAGTGACTGAGCAGCACCGCAACCTCGGTGACATCACCAAAGAGAGAGACACTCTCAGCCAATCAAACGCTCTGCTCCGAGAGACTCTGAGGAGTGCAGAGACAGACAGGATCAGGTATGCTTCAGATAACACTTTTCAATGGTCTGTAATTCAATCCGTGTATTTATATTGGTGCCGAATGTTATTTGTATTGATTAGCTTTTAATTATTAAGGTTTTAATTATTATTATTATTAATAAAATTATTGTGTGTCCCTGGATATGACATTTCATATTCATGTAACAACCAGTCAGTCATATGTCAGTCAGCATCAGAGACTGACTGAACAGTGACTAAATAAATCGCATTAATAGACTTGTCAAGATTTAAAAGTACAAAATATATTTGAGCTTTTATTTAAAAAAATGTTTAAGGGTGTTCATTTCAGTCAATAAAAATATATATACTCACATAGGTTTTTCTATTAGGCCACAGCACACAAGTAAATGCCCATGTGTTTCAGCATATAACCTTCCTCAGACCGTTTAGTATTCAACCTTAAACATTTTTAATGATTGTCGTCATTTCTTGGATTTAGCACTTAAGCTTTATCCCTTGAAAAAGATTTTGTTATAAAAATAGTGTATATGGTTTGTATTTGTCAGCTTGAGGCGACAATGTGAGGAGAAGGAGCAGCGGCTGGTAGTCCTGGAGGAAAATCTGTCATCTGCGCAGAAGGAGGTGATGGAGTTGCGCAGCTGCCTCCGGGATGTGGAGCGGTCACGACTGGAGGCCCGGCGCGAGCTACAGGAACTACGCAGACAGGTGAGGGTGCCCCCTATGTTCATGTGTGACTTTCGAAATGCATATATGATATGTCATTTGTAAGGAGCCGTTAACTTTTAATGTTCTTTTGCTTTAGTTGAAGGTTTTGGAAGCAGAGAAGGAGCAGCGGAGTAGAGAGGTGGCAGAGCTGCAGACTCGCCTTTCACTAGAAGAGCAAAGAGAAGAGGAGAAGAGCAGAGAGGTCTTCACTCTCAAACAGAAGTTAATGGAAGCAGAATCAACAAGAGATTCCCTGAAAAAAGAAGTGAGTACCACAAACACTCACTGAATGTCGCCAAGAAAAAAGTAACAGCTAGAAACTGTTTGTCCTGTAGCTTTCTGTGACTCAGAAGCGCCTGATGGATTCTGAGTCAGGCTGGCGTGGCTGTGAGAGGGAGCTGACCGCTCGGCTACAAGAGGCACACGGCTGTGAGAAGAAGCTCCAGGATGAGGCCAAAAACCTGTCCCTCCGTGCTCAGGCAGCTCAGGATGCAGCAGCCCAATCCAGTCTGCAGTTGAGTGAGACACAGGGCCGACTGGCTGCCACAGAGGCCGAACTGTCCCGCTCTGAGATCAGCAGGAAGGAGCTGGAGTTCAGACTGAGCAATCTGCAGTCCACACTCACACGCACCCTGGGCATCGGAGCGGGGGGCAGAGGGGGCAGAGGGAGGAGCCCAGGAGGCAGTTCTACTTCACCTGGATCTATGTCCCGACACCAGAGCATCTCTCCTCTGCGCTCCTCTCTGTCTCCACCAAAAGGTAGAGCTATAATATCAGAGCCAAATATTAATTTTGTTATTAAATCATCATACTGTACTATTGAGAATATAAATATAAAATAGATAGAATTATTTTGTTTATCCTTGATTTCTAATAGAAGTGCAAACGAGTACCCCTGACAACACTCTGGGATCTGGTCCTGTGTCTCCGGAGAGAACAGACACACCTCTCTCCATCTCAGACCTGGATTCGGACTCACTCAGGGCTGGACTCAGGGACTTCCTGCTGGAGCTGCGAGAAGCTCAAAGAGAGAGAGTGAGGCTAAATCACAGAATAAACTCCCTTATGTCAATGTTTTATTATTGTTATTTTATATATTATTTTCAGGACGATGTCCGCTCACAGATGAGTGGCCTACAGCGTGAACTGGAGGAACTCAGAGGTCAAAGAGACTCTGCTCAGAGCCGCCTGGCTCAGACCCAAAACAGTTTACAAGATAGCAAAGAAGGTCAGATATTTATTATATTACATTAAAATGTGACTCTTTCTAATGTATTATGTACCCAACTTTAGTGAAACGTGCGGTGGATGAGCGCCTGAGCTCCACTCAGATGGTTCTGCAGCAGCAGGAGGAGGCTGTGCGGAGAGTGGACAGAGAGAGACGCGCTTTGACGGACAAATTAAAAGACTTGGAGCGAGCACTGCAGACCTCTGAAGCTGACAGGAAACATGTGCAGGTACAGCAAGTTCTGGTCTGACCCAGCCATATGGCCCCTCAGTGGAGCAGCACTGTCCTGCAGCCAAGTGTCTTAGAATAAGAAAACAACATATGCCACAGGCCCACACCCTGGCTGCATCTAATCAGGACTCCACAGGACATGGAGTTTTCACTATTATGCAGATTTTCTTACATTTTACAACCATATTAAAGCTTACAGCCAATCTGATGGACATAGGTTCAGCAAAGTTGTTTTTCACCTAGAGATTTTAAGTATAAGGTTCATGTTTATAGACCTTCCTGTAACTATTTTCCCCTAAACTCATGTTTGAGCATATATCAATCAAACAGAAGCCATCAATGCTTTTCCTGTATTATGTATTATAGGATCAACTTAACAAACAGCGGGCTGCAGAAATGCGCCTGGAGGGAGAGAGGAGGCGGCTGCGAGAGGCACTAGAGGCAGCAGAGGCCCGGGCCACTCGAGTGGAGCTGGGGAGGCGCAGTCTGGAGGGAGAGCTGCAGAGGCTGAGGCTGAGTATGGGGGACAGAGAGGCCGAGAGCCAACTGGCCCAAGACAGACACGACGCTCTCATCAAACAGGTGCAGTATGAAACATTCTTACAGACAGTGAGAGATGTGGAGTGGCTACATGGTTTTCTTTATTTCTTCTTGACAGGTTGCTGAGGGTGAGGCGCGGGTGTCTCAGCTGCAGAGGGAGGTGGACCGACTGAATCAGGATTTGCTTAAAGCTCAAGAAAGTGAAACTTTGCTCAAAGAGAGAGCTGCGACTCTAAACCTAAGTGTTAGTGAGGCCATAGCGGCTCAGAGCAGCTCACAAAGCCGCCTCTCAGTGCTGCAAAAGTCACTCTCTGCATCAGAGCTGGAGAGGCAGCAGCTCCAGGTGAGAGAGGGACTGGGGTCCTCAATGTGTCCCCAGTCCCTCTCTGATACTGATAGCGTTTTGTTTCATCAGGAGCGCCTGGATGAAACCAGAGCATCTTTATCTGAAAGCAGAAGAAATATTGCTGCTCTCAATGAACAAGTGCAAAGCCTCCAAAGTGAACTAAAACACAGTGAAGTCAAACGAGAGGAAATGGAGACTGAGATCAGTCACCTGCAGGAGGTGATGCTTTTACACACCACCATTACCCTAAGACATTTGTAAAAAACACCAGTTACCCGCACACATGGACACAGAAATTAGTGAACACATTGTCATTCTCCTCAGACCCTGCATCAGCGCTCCATTAGCTTATCGGAGGCCCAGCGCTGCCTGGAGTTGTCTCTAACAGAGCGCTCTGCTGTGGAGGATCGACTGCGCAACCTCCAGAGGGCAGTGGCCATGTTGGAGACCGAGAAGAAAGATGCAGAGAGGCAAGCTGTTAGGCTAGAGAAGGACAAGAATGCTCTGAGAAACACACTGGACAAAGTACAAACTACACCCTTCCTTCTGTATACTGTGCATTCATAGACAATCCCATTTTGAGATGCTTTCTTCATTTGGTTTATATCTTGTTCAGGTTGAGCGTCAGAAGTTGAAGTCTGAGGAAGGCACCATGCGGCTCTCTGCTGAGAAAAGCCGCTTGGACCGATCACTAAACACGGTTGAACAGGAGCTTCAAGATGCACAGCAACAGATCCTAATTCTACAGGTATTATTCATAATTCGATACGATGCATGACTCACAAATTATGATAGTATCACAATTTTGCAATACATGCAATAATTAATATGTTGTACATAATATTCTGTAGTATATCACAGTTTTTAAGAACCAAAATACATCTTAACAACAGTATATATACATATATTTTAAACCACTGCTTGCACAACAAACTTAATGTATGAAATACACCTATTTTAATCAGCAAACCGTTAAATACTATGCGAAATGTATTACATAAACAAGTTTCCTTTCTTGAAATAAATTAAATTGTAGCTCAAAATATAATATTTGTATAAATATAAACTCTCATACTCTCAATATGAGAGTCTGGCCTTATATCAATACAGCAGCTAACAGCACAATATATTGATATTTTGACATTTTAACATACACTTAGTTTAAAGACAAGCTAAATGCTGTTGGAGCCTAGCCTATTGCTCCAACTAAGTTTAAAATACGTATATAAATAAAGTCTGTGTCTGCCAATGTCCTTTATAGTCCTATTATGGGTGTTATCACTGTATCCATGAGCTATATATGAGAGGCCCATGCACAAATGTTATAGTATCATGAAAATGAAGCTAGGACCATAGATTTTCCTTTGTCAAACTTTTTATAATACATGTTTCCTTTTTTCTGTTTAATCCATCCTCTGTTTATCATATGGTGAGCAGACCCAACTGTCAGATATGGAGCAGTCTCATGGTATTTGTGAGAGCCTGAGCCGACAGCGGGACGAGGCACAGCGGGAGACCGAGAGGTTAAAGGTCAACCTGAGGGACATGGAGCGGAGTCTGGGAATGAGAGAGAGAGCCCACCGGCACCGAGTCAAGGGACTGGAAGAACAGGTATAGATATGGATTATTCACATGGTATATTTATTAAGGAAAGTGTCATTGGGACTTTTTATTATTATTAAGATTCAAGTTTTGATGGTTTTATTAGTAAATGATTAAAAGAATACTAACGGTTCATTCAAACCAGTTATTGCTTTAAGCATCAATTAAGTGACTAAATGGAGGCAAGGCACTGACTAAAGCTATTATTAGGATCTCATGCAAAAACATCTATGTATACAGATCAGAATGAGTAAACCACATTTTCATCAACTGCATGAGCAAAAGGCTATGTTAAACTGTAACTACCAAAACTCCATCTAACTCACTCTAGGTGTCCTCATTTCTGCAAAATAATTAGTCCAAAAATAAATAAATTAAAGGAGTACAGCCATTGTGTGAGAATGCATTGCAGATATTCAGTAAACATTCTTTTTCTCAGGTGTCCACTCTGAAGGAGCAACTACAGCAGGAGATGAAGCAACGTCATCCTTCACTCCAAACTCCTTTACTGTCCACTACATAATACAGGCAGCTTATTCCTATTCACTCCAGCAATTAGCCAGGGAAAATCTCCTCAGCACAAATGTTGCAGACACAAAAACTATTCAGTAAAGTCTTGTTGTAATGCTTTTAACTACTATGTGTATGAATACTGAGTGCTACACTGAGCAGAGATGAGAGGCAGCTGTGGTCTCGATGCCAGACCAACTCCAGGATAACATCTGCTATTAATCCTGGTTTAACTCTACCAAACTTCTTTTTATTGTGGAGGAAACCCAAACCTTTGAGGGATCCTCTTTGACTGATTCTGGGCGAAATGCAGGAATGGAAATGACAAAGATGGACTGTGTAGTTTCTTGACATTTATATCAACATTTAAAACGCTACTTTTTATAATGAAGGAGAATCAAGCACAAACAGCGTGTATCTAATTTAAAATGTTTTAAAAAACCCTGCTTTTTAGTATTATTTTAATAGCCTTACATTTTTACAATTGATCCACTAACAATATTAAATAATTCTAAGAGTATTGTATTACGTAAACATGTAAACCATGGGTCTAATGAAATAAACCACTACTGCAACCACTGTAACTTGTGTCAATCCAATAACATACACAAGGGTAGGATGGTAGCAGAGTGGTTAGCACTGCCTGCATGTTTCAGTCACAACACGGACATCCATGTGTTAGTTTGGTTAATTCATGACTATACAGCCCCCAGTAGATAAATTAGTGAACAGTGTCAGTATGTGTTGAGCATATTGTTGGACAACATGTAGAAAGCTGTCTTGAGCTTGGTTTGCACAATAGTACCTGCCAGGATTAGCCTAATAGTATAGTACACAACTCTGCCCACACCAGTCTTTCTCACAGGCAGGTATATTTAGCTCCATAATAGAATAATTATTTATACAAGAAAAATAGATATCTTGATAGCATAAGAGAAAATTGTCTGTTGACTTTAATTAATTGGGAGGTTCAGACAAAGTCCCTGTTTCTTGTCTTTGTGTCTAAGGAATTTTTTCACCTAAACAAGCCGCAATGATGTCACATTTAATGACACATTCCAACGCTCCTGGCACCAATGGCACTACTGGCACCTGATTGAAAAAAAGCCGAATTAATGAACTTATATCACCAAGTTGTAATAGACAAGTGATGTTTTATTTCCAGTCCTTATAGTGACTGTTTCACAAAGCAGTAGTACAGAGGCATATGACATTTCAATGATGTATGTATTTGCTAAACGAGCTTTCGGACTAGTCGCTTCAGTCCAGGTGGCTCTGGGACAAGATGTGAGTCACTCACACCTGTTTCCCAAAACACATTCCATAATCTGCCTTTAAAAAATGATGGCTGGATAGTGGTCAGTGCACAGTTGCCATCATTATAATAACAATCATTGCGATTAAAACATAAAATACACAAATAAAAAGCATTAGGTTAATATTGTACAAAATACCATTGTGCATGTATAGTCTTCATAGCACCAGTGTGATGGTTTTGTAGCACCAATGATTGTCAGCGGAGTAAATATATTCATTACACACTAGGTCTTTGGAAAACATATGAATAAAAGAACAAAAGTCTCCAATACTGTGAAGAGAATATTAGGGATGTAACAACTTTGGCTATGTGGCAATATCAGCTGTATCACTATAATGGGCTACAATGAATGAGCTTGAACACTCACTATGTAACTTTTCTGGTAGTAGTTTTGTCAGAAGATTGTATTGCTTCACTTGTTCCACAGTATGGCATTAAACACATCCTAATTTGCATTTATTCAGCCACAGGTGTTTTATTCCTCAAAAAGTACCTTTCCTCAAATCTTAACTGCAACTTGGCCCGGTGCTGTCACATGCTTGTATCTATAGAAATAAGTTCAAGGCCATCCACCAGAAAAGTTACATATTTCATATATATATATATATATATATATATATATATATATATATATATATATATATATATATATGACAATAATGATAATGGTTATTTTTACATTATGTATTGTCTTTGTGAGCAGTTTTCCCTTTTTTCTCGATAAAATTTGAATAAATATTGTACTGTGCGGTTAATACCATGACAATTCAGTCCCATAAAATGTTGTTACATCCCTAATGCACGGGAGTAAAACATGTTCAAAAGTGGTTTGGCAGCGGCAGTTTTCGGGCGAGTTTTGTCCCTGAAGTTCAGCAGCCTCCACAGCTCTTTCCACAGCTGCCCCCTATTGACCCACAGCCCCCGCTCAGAGCCGCCACGCCACAACGAGAGAACTGGTCCCTGCACAGGTCAGCTACAGACACATGAAGGAAAAGGAAATTAAAGCAATATTTATATTTTTATGTGGCTAGTGGCAACAGCACCTGGGAGTGACGAGTACTGATCTCATGGAAAAAATGTCCCAGGAACTAACTAACAATGAGTCACTACAATGTGAAAAGGCTTTGGGCATAAAGTTCTATCTTATTTATGTATAATCCAAAATATGATACATATTTTATTGATTTTATTGAGTTTCTTTTCTTTCTTTTTTTTTAATTTCATGATAGAATCGTTGTAAAAGCGAAGACAGTTGCGTCAGAGGGATTAACAAAAATGTTTTACTGAACAGTGAAACATTGGTCAATAACAGACAAGCAGTCATTTTTTGGTTTTAAAATGCCTATGTCTGTCTTCCAGTTCTTTGTATAATTTAAAGGCTAAAGGGGACCCTCTTTCAGGAACAAACCAAAATAATCTTGTTACAGAGAATCACTGTGAACTAACCTCTGAGCAGTTCTTCATGTGCACACACGGTCCGCACGCAGATCTCTTTGTTGATGATATATACCCGTCGCAAACTGAATGGAAACAGATGATTGTTAAAGACTGATTTACCTCAATGGCTTTTCTATTAGGTCATTCAATAATATACACCATATTTGTCCTTGTAATCTACAACTCATTGACATTTCCTACACTCTCTCAATGCTTTTCCCAGATAAATATAAGAGTTAATGCCAAAACTCTCTCTCAGACTTGCACCACATGAGCCACTTCATCTGTTTATCATACAGGGACAGAGTTGGCCTGAAAACAAATCTGGCTGTAATTGTGCATTCAAAGTGATTTTGGGTTAGTAAGGCTGTGATTGTTACTATATTGACATATCCCAGCTGAATAAATGAAACAATATTTTTAAAGCTTAATATTTATTGTGTGTATATTTTCTTCTTCCTTGTGGGATTTTTTTTCTTATTGTAAGATTGTAAGAATTATTATTGTTTTAAAAAATATATATGACTCATAGGTACTAGAACTAAAACTCAATTTATTGTTTTATTGTGTCAGTGGTATAAAATCATAACAAAATTCATCATGTCTCAATTCATCATGTATTTCAGCAGCAGTGACAAGGGTTAGACTAACCTGTAGAAGCAGAGGCTGTTGAGACACTGTTTGCATGGCTTGTGGACTGAGTAGAGCCTGGTGCATGGGTATTGCTCTTCTCTGCAGTCTGCTCAAACAAATACATGACAAATATATGACAGAGGAGTAAATATATGCAGTACGAATATATATATATATATATATATATATATATATATATATATATATATATATATATATATATATATATATACATACATAACTTTCACATGGGAGACCCAGGTTCAAATCCCCCCTCTGACGGGGCGGGGGGGGGGCAATGAGCTAACCAGTGTGGGTCCTTGGGCAAGAGCCTTCGTGCTACTGCCCACCTCATACAATGATGAGAGAGAAAGAAACGTATGACATGCCGGCTCAGACGTCGCCCGGCCAAACAAGGTCTGCATCAGGTGCTGGGGAACCAGGGCACCTTGATGAAAAATGGGCTACTGGAACACGGAGGAAATGGGCGAGATGCGAGAACAAGGCTCTGTTGGAATGTTACTACTACAGTAACCCTAGGCAGAGGGGTTACATGAACAGGATGTGGGAGAAATGGTTATTACGATACCCACAGTCCAAGCTAACGGCCAAACAACTAGTAGCTCAGTGTTCCAACATCCACAAACGGCAACTGCTATCACAACTAGAGATTGATGAGGTACAACACAAATGCCACGGCAAGGGGGAACCAGTGTGCCAGGTCAGAGGGGAGTTGACACCAACTCCCCAACCAGAGATTGGGTACGAAGCCCCAATAAGTATCACGCTGAGCGAGGCAGCGACTGACCTGAAAGATAAGATCATGGCCCGAATGAACACAAGGCAACCCCGATGCCAGTTACAGAGGCTAAGTGAAGTACCATCTGAAAGTCTCCTAGATGATGTGAATGCAGCACTGACAGTGATCCCTACCACAACAATCACTGAAACCAATGAGCTGATATACACTTCAGCAGCAGTGATCCTAGATGTGTTGGGCTATAAGAGCAACCATGGGAGCCATGCGATACAATACCCACCATGGCAAAGACGGTTAGAGGCTAAAATCAAGGAGGTGCGGAGAGAAGTGAGCCAACTGTCAGAGGCCCAGAAAGGCGCAATGAAAAAGCAAGTGCCCAAGAGGTACAACCAGTTGCCCATACCTGAAGCACTCGAAACTGCCAAACAAAGGCTCCAAGCCTTGGCCAGCCGCCTAAAGAGGTACACACGAGATAACGAGGCCAGACGAATAAACCGGCTGTTCGCAACACAACCGGCGAAAGTGTACGCTCAGTGGCAGGGTAATAACACCAGAGCAGACCCACCAAGGCTGGAGACTGAGAGGTACTGGAAAGGCATATGGGAGAGGGAGGCATCACATAACACCAATGCACAGTGGCTGGTGGATCTGAGAGAAGACCACAGCAACCTCCCTGAACAGAATCCAGTCACCATCACAGTGGCAGACATCCAGGGAAGAGTCTCAGGTATGAAAAACTGGACCGCACCGGGCCCTGACATGATCCATGCGTACTGGCTAAAGAAGCTCACTGCCCTCCACGAGCGCCTGGCAGCACAAATGAACCAGCTGCTAAGGGATGGGACTCACCCTGAATGGTTAACCCAAGGGCGTACGATCCTGATCCTAAAGGATCCCTCAAAGGGTGCAGTCCCATCCAACTATCGGCCAATAACCTGTCTCTCCACAACATGGAAGCTCATGTCAGGCATCATTGCGGCTAAGATAAGTGGGCACATGAATCAATACATGAGCACAGCACAGAAGGGTATCGGCAAAAACACCAGGGGAGCCAAACACCAACTCCTGGTTGACCGAACAGTCGCCCGTGACTGCAGAACCCGTAAGACCAACCTGTGCACTGCCTGGATTGATTACAAGAAAGTCTATGACTCAATGCCACACACATGGATCACTGAGTGCTTGAAGCTGTACAATATCAACAGGACTCTAAGGGCGTTCATTGCAAACTCAATGCGGTTGTGGAAAACCACCCTTGAAGCCAAGGGGAAGCCACTTGCACATGTGTCCATCAAATGTGGCATATACCAAGGAGACTCACTGTCCCCACTACTGTTCTGCATAGGCCTGAACCCTCTCAGCCAAATAATCGACCGCAATGGCTATGGATACCGACTCAGAAACGGGGCCACCATCAGTCACCTCCTCTACATGGATGACATCAAGCTGTACGCTAAGAGTGAGCGAGACATCGACTCACTGATCCACACCACAAGGATCTACAGTACAGACATTGGGATGTCATTCGGGCTTGAGAAATGTAGCAGGATGGTGACAAAGAGAGGGAAGGTAGAACACACAGAGGGGGTGTCACTCCCAGAGGGAACAATAGCAGACGTTGAGGACAGTTACAAGTACCTTGGTATCCCACAAGCAAATGGCAACCTTGAAGAGGCAACAAGGAAAGCGGCTACGGCCAAATACCTGCAAAGAGTGAGGCAAGTCCTTAGAAGCCAGCTCAATGGCAAGAACAAGGTGCAGGCAATCAACAGCTACGCCCTGCCAGTGATCAGATACCCTGCAGCGATTGTAAGCTGGCCAAAGGAGGAGATACAGACCACAGATGTTAAGACACGAAAGCTCCTGACCATGCATGGAGGGTTCCATCCCAAATCCAGCACCCTGAGACTGTACGCAGGCCGGAAGGAAGGGAGCCGAGGACTAGTGAGTGTGGGAACCACTGTCCAGGATGAAACATCCAAGCTCCTTGAGTACATCAAGGACAAGGCCCCGGCAGATGAGGTGCTCAGAGAATGTCTCAGACAGTGGGGTCCAGAGGAAGAGGTGCTGGAGGGACCATCATGGCAGGACAAACCCCTACATGGGGCGTACCACCGGAACATAACTGAAGTGGCTGATATCAAGAAATCCTACCAATGGCTTGAGAGGGCTGGTCTGAAGGACAGCACAGAGGCACTCATCCTGGCTGCTCAGGAGCAGGCCCTGGGCACTCGAGCAATAGAGGCCCAGATCTACCACACCAGACAAGACCCACGGTGTAGACTGTGCAAAGAGGCTCCTGAGACAGTCCAGCACATAACTGCAGGGTGTAAGATGCTGGCAGGGAAAGCATACATGGAGCGACATAACCAAGTGGCGGGCATAGTGTACAGAAACATCTGTGCAGAGTACGGGCTGGAGACCCCAGGATCAAGGTGGGAAACACCTCCAAAGGCTGTGGAGAATGACTGAGCCAAGATCCTGTGGGACTTCCAGATACAGACTGACAGAATGGTGATGGCGAACCAACCAGACATAGTGGTGGTGGATAAGAAACAGAGCAGAGCTCAAGGAAGAGCTGGAGAGAGCCTGGAAAGTAAAGGCATCAGTGGTGCCTGTGGTGATCGGAGCACTCGGGGCTGTAACCCCCAAACTGGGAGAGTGGCTTCAACAGATACCGGGAAAAACAATGGACATCTCAGTCCAGAAAAGTGCAGTACTGGGAACAGCAAAGATACTGCGCAGAACTCTCAAGCTCCCAGGCCTCTGGTAGAGGACCCGAGCTGAATGAGGGTGAGAGAGACCTACACATTTTTTTTTTTTTTTTTTCATATATATATATATATATATATATATATATATATATATATATATATATATATATATATATATATATATATAAAATTATATATATATATAGTCAAGGCTATGAAAGCAGCTGATTGCTACAATATAATAAAACTACCTAACCATCACACTAACCATCTGAGTTCTTGTAAATCAATGAATCTACTGCTAAAACATATTCTTATATTTTAGGGTCCATATTTATAAAAAAAAATTAAAATTGTTTTCTTACCCAAAGGTCCTGGCTCAGTGGGCTCAGTCTCCAACTCTATAACCAAGAATAACCCAATAAACAAATTATAACCACCACAGTCCAAATGATGTTGCCAAGAATTACCTGTTTTCTCTGGACGCACGACAGGCTGCAGTCGAACTTGCTGTTGGTATGTACCCGGGACTGGGTCTGAACTCTCCAAGTCAGTAGTATCTTAAAAAAATAATAATAATTACTAAAAAAAAAAATGTAATAAAGTAAATGTCAGATTTCTTTGCTAAAACTAGAGTACAGTAACAAATTGTGAAGAAAGGCAAGAATATATTAAACTAGTAAAAGACACACATGCATAAAACCAAGACTCCCACGTGACTGACTGGGAGGACAAAAGTAAAGGTAATTTATGTATTTTGCAATGGTATAGTAACACTGTACACTATAATAATTACACTTAATTAGTAAACCATGAAGAGAAACATCATACCAAACTAAGTTTATGAGTTTTAGATTTTAGGTTCTGGCTTAACTAGTTAATTAATACCCTAATTGTAGATGCTAACTCCTAACCTTAATCCTGTAAGTGCATAGTTACTAAGCACAAATTGAGTTTAGCCTTCAATAATAAATCATGCTGTTGAAACTTTTTACCTGGAAAGTAATCAGGTCCATACTCAACTGGCTCTACTGTGAAGTCAGGGCAGACATAATGAAAACAAGATAAAAAAAATAAATAAATAAGACTTTTCAGCATCTAAAACAAAACACATTAATGCCATAAAACTCCAACAAGTGTGACTTCATATCCAAGTTGTTTACAGAAAGTGCATTTTACAGGCTGTGTGCTTGTTTGCAGGGGGTAAAGGAGAGGAGAGGGAGGAGGGGGAGTATCTTGAGGCGAGATGACACATGGGAAGACAATTAAAAGAACCAGAAACAGATACAAGTGCATGAAAATACACAAAGTATAAACTCACATAAACTCACCATAAGGGTATCGGTCCTGGTATTGAGCCTGGGCCAATATCACCACTATACACCAGAACAAAAAATTATGTAAAAAACAACAAAAACTGAAGCTTTGGACACAAAAATAATTTCATATTTCACCACATTATCAGTTTTCTTGTGTGCAGTGCTGTGGATGTGTATTGATCTGGCATTTTCAGTTTTATGCTGGCTGCCTTTCCTCAAGCAATCTAGTTCGTTTGTTTGAACTCGGTGGGGGTAGTGCTACAGAGATTAATCAATAAAAATAATCAGTATCAATACATCTGTCTCAGTTGGGAAATGTGTGTGTGTAAATACTACAAATTGCTAAAGGAGCTATTCATAAATTAAATTCTTTAACTGTATGGTCCGGGAGCCAAATGTGGCCCCAGACCAATTTTTGTTGGACCTCAAGCTACCGGCTGTTAGGCCCAAAAGACCAAAAGTACTTATTTCCACTGCAATTTTTCTGAATTCTGCTATCTTAACCTAAATAAAAAAAGATTTGATGTGATACTGACTTAACATTAATTCCAAACAATAAAGGTGCGGTGGCTCAGGCTTTACTCCATAAAAGTTTCAATATATATCCCTTAGTGAAAAATGTTTGGATACCCCTGATTTTGCCAGTTGACATTAAATTGAAAACAGCTATAATCTTAACTTAAAGACAAACAAAGGACCCATTTAAAATTCAAATATGAAATGCATAAATCACAAAAACAATATTAGTTGCTAAAAATGTAAGCTTTTGTTTTAGGTTACCTTGTAATGTAAGGAGCAGGAGTACTCTCATGGTCACACGTGGAGGTAGTCTGACTTTGACACTAGAAACAGTAAAACAACATCAACAGTTAAACCCATTTGGTTCCCTGTCCCACCCCCACCACTCTCCCCCTAAATGCCCTCCTTCACCCCTCACCCCCTCTTCCTCTCTCTCTCTCTCTCTCTCTGTCTGTCTGTCTGTCTGTCTGAACTGGCCCCAAATAGTGACAGCAAGAATGTGGCACGTCTGTCGTCTTTGAAGAACAATCTCTGGTTTCCTACTTTTCCTTTTGCTACAGACTCAAAACTCAGGGCTCAAGACGGGATGGATTCCTGGAAAAGAGACGCATGGACCCCCTCTCCCCTCTCTTTGCTTTGTTTTTTTTCTCTGTCTGTCTCTACATCCCTAATTTCCTTTCTGTCCCACTTAGAGAGCATAAAACACAGCTGTTACATGGCTAGGAGGACAGTGCATTGACTATAACCTTTTGATTAATATAGCCTACAGTTTTTGCTTTCTTTGAAAAAGTATAATTATTCATTCTCAAACTTTTCATGACCTTTGCTTGTGACATGTTTAGATCCATCATAGATAAACAGGGCCCATTTTCTCCATATGCAGTGTTACATACAGTTGATTTTTACCAACTACAACACTTGGCCAGAAATAAAACTTTATTAAACTAATTCCAGAATATGGATCTGCAAAAGGTGCCTATGACTAGTCCCTGTGTAGGCTACCAGTATTAGCAGAGTATCCCTTCCAAAAACTGGGAATCATTCACCACACTAACAGTTGTATATCTGTTTGGCATTGCAGTTCTCTTTTTCCATGTAATTCTCAGTGCATCTGGACACAACGAAGACTAAACACACGGAGCACAATTTGGAGTTGTGAATCGATAAATCAGTGCTTGTGTCTGCACGTTCATGGGCATTCTTTCTTGTGCATCCCAGTGGCTATCGGAAAACATATGGCTTCACAGCAAACATCTGGGAGCCATTACACCCCCCTTAACTCCAGTCCTCTTTCCAGACCCCCGTCTCCCCCAAAACACATGCAAAGACATTACTGGAGTTTTTAAGGACAGCTACAAGGGATGTCACCAGTTTACAAGACTATAACGACAGAGCAAGAACAACAGTGCGTAAAATATTCACAATATTCATTCCTATTTGCCCTCAACGACCTCCTCCGCTTTCACGAGGAAACTTTTTTCTTGAAAAAGTTTTCCCTCTTGGCACCCTCACTCCTCATTGTAGTACCATTACCGCAGTGCTGTGAAGTCCCACCTCCTGCTTCTCAGCACCACATGTCCTATACCACGAACCAACAAACGAATAACCCCCGAACTCACGTCAACTACGATTAGGTAGCAGATTTAATCAAGATTTTCAATTGTTAATTAATCCAATAGATGTGTTAGTTAAAATCCAAGTGAGTTTAAAATCAACTGCAAGGTTATTAGAAAATATCAAATAGGCTACCAGGCGTATAACGTGTTTACTTACCAAAGTTTATTCAGATTTTCTGTGCCGACTGCGCCGTCCTCTCATACGTCCACTGAATACACAGGACCTCACATCGCCACATTGTACCAACCCACATCTGTAAGTCTCCGCCCAGTCCGGCCCCGGGACCCCCCACGAACCACGACTGGATTTAGTTCTGACTATACCTAGGTCAGAAGGGTCTGTATCTGATCCCAGCAATGGTCACCAGCGCGAGGTACGTCACGACTCACGAGCATCACGATAAGCATACTAAGAAAAATATATCCATCATGCACGTTTTGGCAAAGCTGATTTGCATTAGATCAAGATAATAGCTAAATATTGTACTTTTTAAAGTTAGAAAAAATGTTAAATAATCATATTGTTTGCAACACAACCAATAAGACAACAACAGTCATTAGATTGCATTTAAATATTTATATTTCATCAATACATAAAATGCTCTTACAATGTGGCATCTCTGGGGATATGAACTAGAGGCCAGATAATGGCTACCACCACTATTCAAATAGGAAACACTTCCCTGCAGAAACATCTTGTACACCTCAATATGTAGTATGAGGTCAGAAAAGCAAATGGTTTAGAGATAAATTAATATAAAGTTATGTTACAGGTAAGACTTACACACTTGCTCTCATTCAGGCTGTACATGTGCGCATTTATTTCACCAACATCTCACAGACATCTGTTACAGAGTGTGCTGAAATGGTGCAATAGACCTCAACAAGAATTTGAATCAAAATGTAATTCAATTATGGAGGGAAACAATGAAGAAGGCATCTGAGCGTTCAAGCTGCAACTGCTTTCTTGTCTTTGTATGTAGCCATCATTTTCTTTATCTCTGCAATTGCTTTGCCGGGATTCAAGCCCTATGGACAAGAAGCACATTGATTCAGTCTATTCAAACCAAAATATTTATATCTCTGTTACTCATTTTAGGTCATATCACTATTAATATGACTGGTCTTGATCTGAGAGTAATATGCGACCACAACAAATTTTGGTTTTGTTCATACAATATGTCACATTGTGCTGCCACATGCTAGCCTAGGCTGCAATATTTAAAATACTAAACAATAACAGATTTTATGAAAGGTAAAATCCAACACTGACCTTGGGGCAGGTCTTGGTGCAGTTCATGATTGTGTGACAGCGGTAGAGGGAGAAAGGATCCTGCAGTTTGGAAAGACGTTCCTCTGTAAACTCATCTCTTGAGTCGATCATCCAACGATATGCCTACAAACAGGATATACATTACATACCAAATAAAAATTATATAAATTGCTGGGTTTGAGATGACGTCATAGCATTCTATTGGCCAATAGTATTTAAACACAGATGGGGGGCAGTTCAAATTTATATTGTTAAGATGCTGATTTTTGTTGTAAAATATTAAATTTGGAGTTCTTAGGTCTTGACACTGATATAAATGATCAGGTAATTAACGATTGTGAATTTAGCTTTTAGACATTTCTTGCAATGTCATCAATAGGAATTAATGTCTTGTGCACCCGATCTGGGACAATAAACAATAACAACAATAACTGTTTGTGGATATTTTTATAGAATTGTGAGAATGTTGCACCAAAATGTGCAGAAAAAAGCTACTTATTCATGATGTTCTCTTGTAAATCATTGTTTCAAAAAAATTTAATTCTATATTAGTTGCTTAAATATGGAACCTATTCATAATATAAAAAATATTAAAATTATTATTAAATTATTCATATTCATAAAATGTTTTTATCATTATGTAATTGTTAATCTCAATTATTTTGTCCATGATCAATTTCAGTATCATCCCATGCCTATCAGGGACTACAACATCCTCACATTCTGAAAATCAGTATAACCACATACTCACCTGCATGAGCACCGCTGGGCCCAGGTATTTGTCACCGTTCCACCAATAACTAGGGCAACTTGTACTACAGCAGGCACACAGGATGCATTCATACAGGCCATCCTGCAACGCAAAACATTATTAGACCTGTACCTTTTAAACAAAACACTTATTCATTAATAAAATTAATTATACCAGCTTCTGTCGGTCTTCAACAGACTGATAGTACTGATCTTTCCCTTCTTTGGTCTCATCCTTCTTCTTTAGATATGGTTCAATGGACTTGTACTGAGCGTAGAAGTTACTCATATCCTGAAGCAACAGCAGTCAGAGATTCAGATTAAAGTCAACAACATGGAGATGGTCTAAGTTTGATTTACTCACAGGAACAAGATCTTTGACCACATACATGTGTGGCAGGGGGTAAATCTTTGAAGGCTTGCTTAAATTTGTATCAATTTTATTAAGACAAGCAAGTGTGTTTCCACCATTGATGTTCATTGCACAAGATCCACAAATACCTGGAATTAGGGAATCATTTTATCGAGATCATGTATATATACATACAAATATTGTTTTAGACTTTCCATACTTTCAAGGTGATGCATAATGCCAGTTAATATGACCAACCTTCTCTGCAGGAGCGTCGGAAAGTAAGTGTTGGGTCCATCTCATTTTTTATTTTGATAAGGGCATCAAGAACCATTGGGCCACATCTGAAGAGAATGGGGCACAAAAGGTCTTGTTAAAAATTGAGTCTACTTTGCAATAATTAGTCTGCTGTGTTTAAATGCATTTCTTACGTGTTGAGGTCAATCTCGTAGGTCTGCATGCGGGGTTTGTCTCCTGGAGTGTCTGGGTCCCATCTGTAAATCTGAAACTTCTTTAGTCTTGGCTGAGGTGCAGGAGCGGCTGCTGTCTGAGCCCACCGGACAGCCTGAAGGCAATAGCAACAAAAGTAAACACATATTTATACAGCACATAAGCTTTGATAACGTAAGCATAATACTAGGGCTTTTGATTAATACTATTCACTTTTACGTTCAAGTTCAAATCATGTCGTTTAACATAAGCAGAGATTAATCTGTAAAGATAGTTATTATGTATACAATTGAACGATGAATTAAATAAAAAAATGGCTGTGATAAAGCAATCTTTTAAAGACATAACATGGTGACAGTTCTTGCTGACCCTATTTGACCAGGAAGAGGCTAAGTGTGTTTTCATCTTAGCCCAGCATAGCTTAGCACTCAAAGATGGCTTGATCCCGTTTTAAACATTTTTGCATTTCTTTACAAACAAACCGCATAATCCGCTAGGTAGGTAGTTTACTGAAGTTGCGATAGACATACCATAAGGGCCGGGTGGGAACGGAAAGCTAAAACACCACAGCGGCTCAAGGACGAGAGACCTGCCGCCGACATTTTGGATCTACTCTGACCTCCAGCGTTAGCTCCCAGAATTCACCGCTTCGGCTCTGCGTCATATGTACGTGGGTTCGCTTGTTTTTCTCACCGAACTCTTTAAGGCGAGCCAAAAATCAAAATTTCCACTTGCATTTTGGTGAATTTACTGAAATTTGTAACCAGTAATCCGAAATCAGTGTTTGTGAAAGATAACCAGTTGTTCGGTGATAGAGTTTCTCTTGAGTTGTCATTAGCAAGCGATTGTTTAGCTATTGTTAAAGGTAGGTGTCGCCAAGGCTTTAAATCAAACATACCTTCGCCCTTGGTCTCGCCATGCGTACAGACCTCGCATAACAACTACGAATGAACTACTTAGATAGATCTTATATATCATCTGATCTATTCTAGTGTAGGACAGCCATGGTTTTTCTCACGTTATCATGCTGGATAAGAAGCCGTGGACCTGACAGATATTGGAAAGTCCAGGAAGTCCTTAAACATGCTCGGGTAAGGAAAGACGTGGATGTTACTATTTTCTGGAGGACAGCATCAGTGTTATTTAATTTTGTTGATTGTGTTTCATCATACGGCCTTTTGGGAATACATCTTATCATTGTCACGTGTTGATAATTTGGTCATTTTGATGTCATCCTTTGGGCTGCAGCTGTTGGTGATGCAGTTTTCTTCTTTCAGCATTTCAGAGGGAGAAAGAATCGCTGCTACAAATTGGCCGTGCGGGCAGTCAGAAGGGCTTTTGTCTACGCAACCAAAGCTAGAAAGATCAAGAAACGCAACATGAGAACGGTAAAATGTGCTCTATACACATTCATGTACATGTTGCTGTGTTGCCAATCCAACGCCAGGGGGTAGTAGTGTGTTCATTGAAACAGTTTGCGTGTTAATTTACAAGACATTTTGCAGACGTCATATTTGTGATGTAGCTAATGTGTCCAATGTGAGCCTTGCATGGATATTGGGGAAAAAAAGGGCTGAAATATTACTATTATGCTATTTTAAAGCAAAGACAAGGGATAGTATTCCGAAAATCCAAAGGTGTGGCTGCCAAGGTTTCAAGGTCCTATATTACGCAAAATTGACTCGTGTGAGCTTTTAGCCATGTTATAATGTTCTTACCTCATCGAAAGCACAATTGGAGTTGTGTTTTGTTTCATTCATACATGTTTGAGTAACCCTTAGTCTACCTACATTTCCAGAGCTCAAAATGCTATGGTAGTTTTCAAGTTAACCGAGCTACCTTTCAAGCTACCTTGGTACCTTTAGTTCAGTGGAGATTGGCAATTCCAGGGTTGAAATCATCCAAATGATTCTAGTGAAGGTGTATGGAGTTTAAAAACATAGTGGAGCACTCCATGTATTGCCACATGACCTCACAAAGTGGATCCCAGTGTTTTCAGTTTGAGAAAAGAACTCAGCTTAAATATGCAGTGTTTGTGTGCTAAACATGTGTGAATGAAACAAAACACAACTTCAAGTATGTTTGTGATGAGGAAACAATATTATAACACAATATTATAACATAGATCAGCAAATAATTTCCCTACTTACAGTAAAGGGCTCTCAACATATTGGATACCTTAATAACTGCTGATACATCTCCCATCCATAGATTTATTTATAGACACATCTGTTGTTTTGGGGTGAATGTTTTTCATTCATTCTTTGGATCTTGGTTTTTGGTGTTTTCAGTCCAGCTAGAACAGTTTTATTATGTGGCTTATCTTCTATACAAAATATTTTAACTTTTTTGTTTTCTTATTAATAACCAAATGCATTTATAGCTGTGGATTTCACGGATAGCAGCAGCCTCACGGGAGCATGGGATGAAGTATCCTGCTCTTATGCATAACTTAGTGAAGGTTAGTGAAATCCGATTTGATTATTATTATTTTTTTTTAATGGGTCCTCTACTAGCCTTTTACTTGCTTGCTCATGTTGTTGTGTTTTGTTTATATAGAGCAGTGTGCAGCTCAACCGTCATGTCATCAGTGATTTGGCCATCACAGAGCCGCGGTCATTCCTGTCACTGGCCAAACTGGCTCGAGCTCGACAACAGGAGGGTTTCCGTGCAGCACTGGGTGATGGGAAAGAGCCTCCTGGTGTTCTGTCGCGTGTAGTTTTCTTACATTAAATAAAATAAAATATTATAACTAATTTTGTTCTTTCAATTACAGTATTATGCACTGCTAGGAGAGCAAAGCATTGTAAATTCTATGCTCTTCTTGTATCGTTACTTCTGGAAAGAAAAAACAACATGCTCATGTATAACATTATATTGCAGGAATTGTGTGTATGTATTTTTTCATCTAGTGTTTCTTTCATTAAACTTTTTGATATGTACTATTGTACTGTCTTCATTGATGTTTATAATCTTTTTAAATGGAATAAATACAGATAGAGGACAGGACATTTTAAATTGATATTCCTTTCTATTTTATACATTGTTACTCCAACTTAAAAACGAATCATTGTGCAGCCATATATAACTGATATGTGATATGATGAATAAAGTATGTGTCATTAACTGAATGTGAAAATTTCACACATTTATCATTTTGTGGCTGTGTTCAATTTAAACAATTCTTTTAGTTTCGTGAAGACATTCATTTTTTATCTTTGCTTTTCAAAAGCCTGATGCAACCAAGGTCTTATGAATGCACTTCTCGGAGAGGATTTCAGCAGTTATGGGAGGAGTTTGGAGCATGACGCACACGGCAACGACTGCTTTTTCAACCAATAAGAAGTCATTGTGTTCAGCACCAGCCAATCAGATATATTGTCCTTCAGATTGACGCTTACGCAGTAGTGCACTTGCGCGAAGAGCAGCGGTGTGAGCACGCGTGGAGGAAGTGCATTGACACATCTTGCAGCCAGAGTCTATAGAGCCCCACAGGACCGGCTAAACTGTGTTTTATTCCTTCCACTGGACATGTCGTGGCTGTTTGGTCTGAACAAGGGGCAACCCGAGCCGCCGGGTGTGCCCGGTCAGCCGCCGCCCCCTCCGCCACCACCTACTGGGGGTTCAGGGAGCGGGGGAGATAAACCCAAGGACAAATGGAGTAATTTCGATCCTACTGGACTGGAGCGAGCTGCTCAGGCAGCCAAGGAGCTCGACAAGTCGCGTAAGTGCTGAGCGGACCCACTAGACTTCTTTGGAGCATGGTGTCTGCTCAGTATAAATGACTATGGTCTATGGTCACATCATGTACTACTGCCATGAATGGTCATGCTGTGTACTCACCTTCATTCATTACTCTGTAGTTCAAAGGTCATAGCCAAGGGGGATTGCATGGGTACCTACAAAGTTCACTGCTGTTTGAATTAATTCAGTTAATCAGAGAGTCACTTCAATACTGTATAAAAATGTATAAAAAATACATAACTTTCAACTTTTATCAGTAACAATTTCTTCAATATGGTAATCTTTAATGTTTTAATCAATTAGCAACTTGACAGTTTTTGTTGTTGTTGTTTTTTTTTTTTTTTACTGTCCTGCTGTTTAACTAATTCCTTAATGACACCTGTCTTACCAGGTCATGCCAAAGAGGCCCTTGATTTAGCCCGTATGCAAGAGCAAACTGCACAGTTGGAGCATCAGACCAAAATCAAGGTGCAAAAATCCTTCTTAAACCTATTCCTCAATGTCATCATTGCCACCTTGTCGTCACCATTGTGTTTTGTTATTAGGAGTATGAAGCTGCAGTTGAGCAGCTCAAAGGGGACCAGATAAAACTCCAGGGAGAAGAAAGAAGAAAAACGCTGAACGAGGAGACAAGACAACATCAAGCTGTGAGTACAGATTCAAAAACTTCTACCTTTTTAACAAAAAATTAAATTCTATTGAGCAGCCGAATGAATGAAACCTGTTGTGTTGTATTGTGTTTAATCAGCGGGCCCAGTACCAGGACAAGCTCGCTAGACAGCGATATGAGGAACAACTCAGACAACAGGTCAGTCCCATTTTATAATACTTCAATCATAGAGAAATACAATTGTAAATGGAATGTTTCTATCAACAGCAACTTCTCAATGAAGAGAACCTCCGTAAACAGGAGGAGTCAGTGCAGAAGCAAGAAGCCATGAGAAAAGGTAAACCACATACATATTTGACAAAACTCTGCCTTCACTGTTTCAAATGTTTTTGCTAAAATGTTTTGTATATCTAATTTTTAGCAACAATTGAGCATGAGATGGAGCTGAGACATAAAAACGAACTTCTGCGAATAGAAGCGGAAGCAAAAGCAAGAGCTCGAGTAGAAAGAGAGAATGCTGATATTATTCGTGAACAAATTCGACTGAAGGCTGCTGAACACAGACAGACAGTCCTGGAGTCCATAAAGTTAGACTAATTTTCATCTGTTTTAATCTAAGTTGTATTTTCTTTGATTGTGCTGGGTGTTAATCAACAGTTCCCAATATTTCCTTTAGGACTGCAGGCGCTGTGTTTGGGGAAGGATTTCGTGCTTTTGTGTCAGACTGGGACAAAGTTACAGCCACAGTGAGTCACAACAAAAGTTCATTAAAGAGCCCATATTACACTATTTTCTGATCTGTTATAATGTTGTTTTCTCATCAGATATCTGGAGTTGTGCTTTGTTTCTTTCACACATGTTTACCACACAACCCCTGCCTATTTAGAGTTTTTCTCTCAAACTGAAGACACCCTGTTCCACCTTGTGATGTCATATGGTAATACAGGAAGTTCTCCACTGTCACTGTCAATACACATTCACTAGAATAATTAGGATAATTTCAGCCCTGGAATTTCCTGTCTCTATTAAAGTAAAGGTAAAAGGTAGCTGTTAACTTAAACTACCACTAAATGACGTCACAAGGTGGAGCAACATTGAGTTTTTGAGATGCAGACAGACTAGTAATAAAGGATCACTCAAACATGTGTGAATGAAACTAAACACAACTCCAGGTATGTTTTTGAGGAGGTAACAACAATATAACATGACTTAAAGTTCATAAGAGTTGATTTTGTGTAATATAAGACCTTATAAAACTACATCAAACTATAATGGAAAACAAATATATTGATCATGTGCCATTGCTTCTATAAACTTTATGTAATTGTCATCTCCAGGTTGCAGGACTGACTCTTTTAGCTGTGGGAGTGTATTCAGCCCGTAATGCAACAGCAGTAGCTGGACGCTACATTGAAGCAAGACTTGGGAAGCCATCACTTGTGCGAGAGACATCTCGTTTTACTGTTGCTGAGGCAGTAAAACATCCAGTGAAGGTAGCAAAACTACAGTTAACCCATGTAATATGTAAACTGTACTGTATTTCCAATGCGTCTTACTAGTGGTAAGATTATCTCAATTATACTTGACCATTTAGACAGCCAAGCGGTTGAAAAGTAAACCTCAGGATGCTCTAGAAGGAGTTGTTCTCAGTGTAAGTACCTCCCAAAAAGAAAATTTGCATTTGTATTACAAGCATGTAATCATATTCAATTCTTTTAGCCATCTCTGGAAGAGCGTGTGCGTGATATCGCAATAGCCACAAGAAACACAAGGCAAAACCATGGCCTGTACAGAAACATCCTTATGTATGGCCCTCCAGGAACAGGCAAAACCCTCTTTGCTAAGGTGCTTTTTTTTGTTAAAGTCATTTTAGTTTAATTGTTCAAAGTGAGACTCCTTTACAATACCGTTGGTGCTGGTTCTGTGTTTGACTAAATAAAAGGCATTTTCCTCCGAGTAGAAGCTGGCAATGCATTCTGGAATGGACTATGCCATTATGACTGGTGGTGATGTTGCACCTATGGGTCGTGATGGGGTAACTGCAATGCACAAAGTATTTGACTGGGCCAACACAAGTCGCCGTGGGTAAGTGTTACAATTATTCATTAGGTTTTCCTTTAAAATCTAAGCAGAAACTTCACCCCAAAATATACAACCTCTCCCCTTACAGACTACTGCTTTTTGTTGATGAAGCTGATGCATTCCTTCGTAAGCGATCCACGGTAAATCTGCATTTAACATTTCAAAATGGGTTTGCCTTTTTATTTATTGAGCTTTAAACTTTAAATATGTATTCTGTAGGAAAAAATTAGTGAAGATCTAAGGGCGACGCTCAATGCTTTCTTGTACCGCACTGGTGAACAGAGCAACAAGTAAGACTTTACATTACATTTGTTTCATAATATTAAAGGTTCACATAGTTACTTAATTTGTTTTGTCTAGATTCATGTTGGTACTGGCTAGTAATCAGCCAGAGCAGTTTGACTGGGCTATAAATGACAGAATAGATGAAATTGTGAATTTTGCCCTACCTGGTCCTGATGAGAGGGAGAGGCTGGTGCGCCTCTATTTTGACAAATATGTACTTGAACCAGCAACTGGCGGCAGACAGTAAGTGTATAGTTAAAAATAAAAGTCAGATAGAAGAATAGGTTAACTTCTTATGTATGTTTGTTGTATAGGAGGATGAAGCTTGCTCAATTTGACTACGGTAAAAAGTGCTCTGAGATTGCTGCCCGAACAGAGGGTATGTCCGGACGTGAGATCTCCAAACTCGGAGTGGCTTGGCAGGTATGTAGGCATCCTTATTTTTTCTAGAATAGTATATGCATAGTGTGATAATTAGTGCATTTTGAGAAATGAAGTGTGATTTTTACCCTTTTGTAGGCTGCAGCCTATTCCTCTGAAGATGGCGTCCTGACGGAGGCAATGATTGATGCCCGGGTGGATGATGCTGTCAAACAGCATCGTCAGAAGATGGACTGGCTTTATGCTGAAGAGGAGGCAAAGACCTTGACCCCCCCAAAACCTGAGGCGTCAGCAAGTGGGGGAAAGATGGGCTTCGCTCTGCCTCCTCCTGAGATTTCTCAGGCTCAAGAAGTGATTGCTCCAGTCATGAATATGACTCCACCTCCTCCTGTAGTAGAGGACCTCAGCCACCTCACTGTAACACCAGCTCCTGCTTCTCCTTCATCAGAGGACCTCACACCTTCTCCTTCAGAGAACCTCACTTCGCTTCCTACAGCAGAGGACCTTACCCACCTCACTGCAACGCCGCCGCTTCCTCTATCTGCAGCAGAGGACCTCACGCCCGCACCTGCAGCAGAGGACCTCACGCCCGCACCTGCAGCAGAGGACCTCACGCCCGCACCTGCAGCAGAGGACCTCACGCCCGCACCTGCAGCAGAGGACCTCACGCCCGCACCTGCAGCAGAGGACCTCACGCCCGCACCTGCAGCAGAGAGCCTCACTCCGCTTCCTACAGCAGAGGACCTTACCCACCTCACTGCAACGCCACCGCCGCCTCCTTCTCCACCTGCAGCAGAGGACCTTACCCACCTCACTGCAACGCCACCGCCGCCTCCTTCTCCACCTGCAGCAGAGGACCTTACCCACCTCACTGCAACGCCGCCGCTTCCTCCACCTGCAGCAGAGGACCTCGCACCTGCAGCAGAGGACCTCACCTCACGCACCTGCGCACCTGCAGCAGCAGACCTCAGCGACCTCACGCCCGCACCTGCAGCAGCAGAGAGCCTCACTCCGCTTCCTACAGCAGAGGACCTTACCCACCTCACTGCAACGCCGCCGCTTCCTCCACCTGCAGCAGAGGACCTTACCCACCTCACTGCAACGCCGCCGCTTCCTCCACCTGCAGCGGAGGACCTCACGCCCGCACCTGCAGCGGAGGACCTCACGCCCGCACCTGCAGCGGAGGACCTCACGCCCGCACCTGCAGCGGAGGACCTCACACCCGCACCTGCAGCAGAGGAACTCATGCCCCCACCTGCATCAGAGGACCTCACACCTCCACCTATAGAAGAGGACCTTACCCACCTCACTGCAACACCACCACCTCCTCCACCTGCATCAAACGACCTGACGCCCCCTCCTGCGGCAGAGGACCTGACGCCCCCTCCTGCGGCAGAGGACCTGACGCCCCCTCCTGCGGCAGAGGACCTGACGCCCCCTCCTGCGGCAGAGGACCTGACGCCCCCTCCTGCGGCAGAGGACCTGACGCCCCCTCCTGCGGCAGAGGACCTCTCACTTCCTCCTGTATCTGGGGAGGAGAGCAGTATCACTAAAGATGGACAAAACGAAACTGAAAATGTAGTAAAATCGGAGGCAAAGCCTCTTGAACAGCCCACTGCTCACAGTGAGGATAGGCTTAAACAGAAGGACTCTACCAAACCTCCAAAAGATGGAACTCCAGTTTAGACCTATAGGCAGTTGACTAGCTACAATATCTTTGAATAATCTGTGTAACAGATTGGTTAATTGATTCTTTGTAACTTTAACTTTGAGTGAAATGAATATAAGCCTAACTAAGTGTACTTTACATGGAAGGCAGAAAGCATCTCTGTCTTATATATATATATTGTAATGTACTGTGTCAAATATGCTAAAATAATTAAATTGAAATGTTTTTTGTAGATAGTTTTTTTATTATTATTATTATTAAGCATAATAAGAATTATTAATATTTTGTGCATTATTCATCTGGCCAATCTGCTGTATCGGCCCCTCTGACCACCACACTCACGCACATACCACTGCCCATTTCACCTAATTTATATCTGCAGTTAGCTATTAGAAATATAATTATTTAGTGCACTCAGATGCTTACACCAAGCAGAAATAACATTAATGATAAGATTTCAACAAAGAAGTGAAGAAACAAACATACTTAGATGTTAAACATCTTTGTGATCTAAAAATAACTTGCATGTTTTTGGAGTAGGCTACATCAACAGTCTTCACCACAAACATATCAAGGCTGATAGATGATGATGTGATGCCCTTTGATAATGAGACTGTACAATGATCTGTAACAGCTTAGCATTAGCATCTTCAAAAACTTAAATTTAAGTCTTTTCAGATGAGACGACCTATAGTTCTGGGATCGTTTTACCTTTATGTAGAAATCTAGCTGTTGCTACAGAAATACAATGTAAAAAATGGCCAATTCACACTGACTGTTTACGTAATTTATTCATTTGTCAAAGTAAAACAAGATGTTGACATGTTTTTTTCTGATTTGAGGGGGTGATATCCTATTTATTCTTTTATCTTTCAACACACCCCAACTAGACATTACTGGAACCAGTCAAATCTAAAATGATTTGATGGTTTGCTCGTATACGCTGTGAAGAGCAAGTTTAACAAACTGAGAGACAAACTACTTTCATCAACAATTTTTTGCAGAATCAAATTCATACAGAAAATCAGGCACTCATTTGAGCTCTTCTAACAAAAAACTTCAATTTACAAAAAAAAAAAAAAAAAAAAAAGATGCCCTGATATACAGCAAGTGCACCTTGATTATAAATGTACACATTATACAGAAAATACATTGAAGAGCTTCTGTACATTTGGTTACTTATTATTAGGCAACAAATATTTAACTTAATTCTCATCATTACAGTCGCATAGAATAATCCACTCAGTTACTTCTCTCAGTTTGACCCCTTGAAATAAATACAATCCTGGATACCCAAGGTGAAAACTAAATGCTTGTGAATTAGAATTACGGAAATTTACAGGACAAAAAAAAAATCTCATCTATGGTAATATGCCATACAAAAATTCATTTCAAAGAGTCACCTGTGCTGAATGCTTATGAGTTGCATGGTTGAGTGATTTGACTGTACAGGGATAGAGGCCCTGCAGAAAAAGCCAGAGCTCAAGCAGGCAGTTCCTACTCTTCTGGGAGGTAACATTTTCACCTAAGGGATTCACTTTCATCACAGCAGCCATGTTCAGTCCAGCTTTTGTGGCTCTGAGCTTCAACAGGCACACTGTAAATTATGTTACCTATGATGGGACACTGTCCATAGTTTGTGATCTGAATGCTTGTTATTGGAACGTGTGATTATTGCATTTTCTATTCATTCAGTAGAAGCACACAGTGTGTAGGAAAGTCCTTTTACTTTTATCCTCCAAGTCTTGTAGGAGCTCATCAATTTCATTCTCCATGTCATCCGTGTGTTGAAGCTGCAGAGGACAGAGTATTTTCAGTGCAATAACAGTGCAATTAACTCAAGGCAATAATACCATTAAGTCTATTCTAAGTATTTCTAATATTCTATTTAGAGGAGTTAGTTATCATTTTTTAAAGTTATTACTCTTAATTTTAACTTATATTAACTTTGCTATTTCTCCATTATGGGGCAAATACAAGTTCTATCATCTGTTTATGTCAGAACTACACCTAAACATTTTAAAACAGAATAGTGTCACAATTAATTAAGAATTGTTAAACCAGCCAGACATCAAAGACCACTCACACATTGACACAGTTCACAAATGAGGAAAGCTCCCAGAGTGGCTTCTTCATGGTTATCTTGAATATCTACATTGATGACATGCACAGGCTGTGACAACTCTTCCTCTTTAGAGTTAAAATCTGCACAAAGAATAAATAATACACAGTTACTGAAAGCATTTTTTCAGCATTTAATTAGTCAACATTGCATTTTTCCGTAAAATCCTCACCCTCTAGTACTTGGTCATACACCCTCTCCTCACAAGTGATGATCAGATCAAACTTGTCCTTGCAGTTTTGGAAACGCTCTGGCTTTGCTTTGATGCGTTTGTTACGGTCTAACATATGAAGAATACCATTCTGTGTATATCTGAAACAATGGGGTCAAGGAATGCCCAACATAATACAAAGAATAGCAAGAACATTATACAAATACACTACAGACTTCAGAGCTGTTTAGTTAGTGCATTTTAGCACAAGGTCAGTCTCATGTACATAAAACATTTTTGTAACAAATATGCAACGCAACAGTCGCTGTCTATATACGACACTACAGCACCATCTAGTGGCGTAGTTTCGAAGCTACATCTCAGTAGAAGGCAGGAGTCTTACTGGATGGTGCAATGTTTTGAGCATGCGCATTACAGAGAACATGCTTTTGAAGATGATACCAAAAACACAGGTTCAAATTTGATGGGGGTAGATTTTAGGTGCCACCTAAGACATTATAGTTTCCCCCGTTTGATATATCAAATATGATCTGTACTCTTGAATGGTTTACTTTTTTTTTTTTTTAATAAGAATCGATTCTCTGATAAAACTCATTTAGCATAAGAACATGGATGGTGCAAATAAAATGTGGGCTAACCTATAATAACCTTAGTCTATCTTACAAGAAATAGTAAGTGAAAGTAAATGCAGTTAAACTTTTCTCTGTCAACCAATCAATACATACACTATAAATTCTTACCTGGAATTTATAGACCAACATATCAGCACATTTAGAACACTGGCTACACTATCATCATTGTGTGAAACTAGATCAAGTATTACAAATGACAAAGATTTCAGTACAATGAAATTCCCCCTGTGAAGTTAGCAAAGATGATGGGCATGTACAGGGATACAGTTCCTTATCCTTGCGAACCAAGTCGTTGTACATCTGTTCGTATGTAGTTTTGAAGTCGTACACATTTGGCTTATCCGGTGCAGGGCCAGGCAACTTCACATGTGAGCCTGTCCCAAATGAACGGACATCAAACCCTCGTTTACTGCAAGACAAAAAAAAAAGTAGCAAAACGTTACAAATGACAAAAACTTTCTTGAAGATGATTTTTATTGCACTTTTGCCATTTCCTCATCTGCATTTTGCTGAACCTCTGAGGCCTTTACTGAACACTAAGGTAACTGCGTGTCCCCAGTCTATAGTCAGATGTAAACAGATATGTTAAATGTTATAACTGAAATAGTCAGGTCCATTTGTCATGTCGGATTCAAGCCTGTAGGGGGCGTTGTTGATTACAAGTATGATATGGGGAAATCGCCAACGCCATAGGGCCATTTTTAAAAAGCTTAAAAAGACCAGATTTGTAAAAGGTCAGGTCTGTTCTCAGCCAAAGGGGGATTGGCGCCTAAACAGACAAGAATAAAATGCCACATCCTCATTGTGACTCAGGGCAACGTGTCCATTGTTTAGTGCGCAGAGGCCTGGCCGGCTGCCTCACGTTGGATCATCCCGGGCGGTTCACAAACGGCTTTGTTCCCCACAAGACAAGGCTGTGGGGGTTCTCCAGACGTCGGCCCTGTTCCAGGCCTACTCTTCGTCTTTACCTGAGGATATTGTGAGCCTCCATACTGCGGTTCTGGTTGCTAGAGCACACCACCGCAACTCGAAGAGGGTGGCTCGGCATCACGTCTTCGGCTGTAAACAACAAAAAACAACAAACGGCAAAAGAACTATATTGTCCCTAACAATGTGTAAAAGTGTTGAGATAATCCCTAACAGATTTACACTATCAAACAACTACAATGTATCTACCACGCAAACAAGTCTATTTCGAAACAGGAAATAAAATGGCGGTGCGCCGCTGCTCCGCTTTATAACAAGATGACGTCATTACGGGCGGAGTTTATGTGCGTAAAACTTTGTAGTCCAATTAGAACACTTCACAGAAAAATAACAGAGAAGACTTAGAAAGAACAAAAACCCTTTGTTTACTAACTTACTTGTATTGAGAAGAGGAATAGGAAAAGAATATTCACAAAATGTTAAAGTTTTTTCAAATCAAAATGAGCATGAGCTATGTGGTTGGTTGAAAAATATTCTAGACTAGGAATAAAAAATATTGTAACATCAAAATATAAAATAGGTAATTTGATCTAAGAGCATTTATTTCAATAACCAAATCAAAAAGGCACTGGGAAAGTGCTCAATTAAGTTTATTGAATCATTCAAAAGGTCAGTTATTGGCACAGCACTGATTGTAGCCCACACTGCAGAAAGTGGTATTGCCCCTTACAGAGGTATACAAGTAGGAAGGTTAGTTTCACAAGTGCACTTTTGACTTGTTTAGAATGTTTTCAAATTTTATGCAGCTACGAAAAGAAATTATTGAGTATGATCATCCTTACGGCCTATAGTTTATTTTGATATAATTTTAATAGGCCGATTAATATTTTTTTGTGTGTGTATCTTAATATTAACAACTCTGAGAAACTGGCCATGGGCATAAGCAGGACTGAACCAGTAGCAAAACCAAGGCAGAAAATATATAGGCTTGATTCAAAGCCATATAGTTGTATTGCTGTAAACTTCTGCCAGCAATAACACTGACAGATTTAAAATCACAGAGATTCTGTCCACATTAACATGCCATAGAACAGCTCTTATACAATATGAAGGATGTTAAGTTTTGGTTCAGTCAGTGCAGAGGTTAGCAAGGCAATTAGTAAGAAAAAAAAAGCCCCCATATTGTGCTTCAGTTAATTCACATGGTGATGACGTTAGTATAGAGGCATGAAGCATATTTAGGAGGAGGTTTAGGATAGATCACCACTCATGGCACTCAATGGCACGAATGGGTGCGATATGAGTAAGTGTGTGTTGTGGTTGGGCTCATAATATTTTCAGTTATATATGCAACCAGTAAACAAATAATAACCAGCATTACACAAATAGCTCCTCCCACAGTTGTCATAGCTATTACTATGTCTTGCATCCCGGACGGAGGCAGGGTGAACTCCACACAGTCCTGCTCCTGGATCCTGGGCCTGTCCAGGGAGCGCAGGCAGAAGCGATAGGGGATGTTTTCATGTAGCTCCGTCAGCAGGTAGTCTCGGCAGCCATGTGCCAGTTGCACCCCACTGCATTCAAACTGAGTGTAACTCCCATTCCACCAACAGCTCAGCTCAAAGCCCCCTCTTCTGTAACGCCTCCCACTCACAGCACTGTGAGAAGTTGTCACATTAGTCCCATGATCTTTGCTCATGTTCTGACTGTTGCCTATGTTCACTGTGGACTGTTCTCCCTGTGTCCACTGTAACAGTACACTGCCATTAATGAGAATATTTGCCACAAAATTTTTAGAGGACACCACTGTCCTGCATTGTCCTTCCTGGCACTTATACTCTAGCAGTGTGCGTCGAAAGCAGAGTTGCCCTCCAATGCCCCCTTCAATCACACGATAGGCGCACAGAGGCGAGACCCCATCCTCTGTTCTTCTGCTTGGAGACCCCCGTGACCTCCCAGGCACCATAATAGCTCTGCTGGTGTTAAAAGTCATGTGATCTAATGGCTCCTCTGGTTCTGCAGCTGGCTTTCTCATGATCTGACTGTCATTCCTAATACTGTGTTCAGTCTGCGGACTCCTTCTCAGAGGCGTCTCCACATGAACCCTGGTGCTCACCTGTAAGGAGGAGGATGAAGATGCTGTCTGCTGTGATGTGCAGTGTAGAAACAATGCCCACAAGGCGAGCAGGGACTGTCCATGTTCCCGCTTCATTTCACCTTGAATATTCTCACACACAGTGTATAAGATGTAGATGACAAGATCTGATGTCTGCCATTTGATCTGCTCCGCTTCAAATGCTCACAACGACGTCGGTGAAACACAGCGAGCGCCTCCACACACTGTGTTCTGGGCGCGCATCTGCGACAGAGAGCACATTTTAATGCGGGTATCTACTCGGTATGACCTTGCACGAAACATAACACAAACGAATCAGTTGCACATGATCTTAGGATCAGATTTACCTTTATATGAAGAGATTAGAAGAGGGGACCCGGCTGTCGCTTTAGACTTGCCTTTCTTCTTCCTGTCTGGCTTGACGTAAACGTAAAGGCTTTGATGCCCGCTGTGCGAAAGTGTGGCGATGGAGCGCGTGCCCTGAAAGGACGGGGAGCGTGGGTGCTCGCGTGCACTAAATATTTGTAGTCTTGTAATGTCGCTTCGCCCTGAGTCATCTTCCCACACAGAGCCTCGGCATGAAGAGGTGTCAGGAGTGCACTAGTCAGTGTTTGGAAAATAAATGGTGAGAGCTCTAAAGGGTGACTTACACATGAGAATTTAAAGTAGCATATAGGATACATGACGGGAACAAGATTTATAGA
This sequence comes from Boleophthalmus pectinirostris, assembly GCF_026225935.1. Classification (NCBI taxonomy): domain Eukaryota; kingdom Metazoa; phylum Chordata; class Actinopteri; order Gobiiformes; family Gobiidae; genus Boleophthalmus; species Boleophthalmus pectinirostris. The sequence goes on from NW_026571299.1 coordinate 34,731,803, forward strand.
AACATTCGTAGGCTAATTATGTGTAATCAGTGATATTTCTCGTGCGCATGTCCTCTAAAATGAAACACACCTACACACACTGTGTCGCTTGACAAGTGTAGCTGGGTAACTTTTGCCCTCACCTCGCTGTGCGTTGAAAGTCAACTATTTCAATGGTCAGACTCTTTGGGTGAGTTTTGAATGTGTCACATGCGTGCCATGCATCTTATTCAGAACATAGAAATTCTAAGAATATAAAAATCCAGATATCGAAAATACTAAAAACACAAAAAGCGGGGCAGAATTGATCTTGCATGGCTTGTAGATATTGTTGTTAACCTTTAATATTCCTTCTAACAATGGGTTACTTTATTATTTATACTTTAGACTTTATTTGAAGGGACAATGTACAGAGACTCACAAAGCTCATAAAAACAGACATGCTCTGGACCAGATTATAGCTAAATAATTAGTTTTCCTTCTGCTGTGATTTACAGACATCAATTATACAATGCAAGTACATTCAGTCAACAATAAGAAAAATTCACACTGTCCACTCTCTGACCTAAACACACAATATCGTACACATATTAACAAAGCAAAGCATTATGCATTTACAAAATGAGTTTCATCTTATAAAATATAGATTACCATTTCTACATTTCACCATTACATCAGTCCATAACAAACAAAACAAATTTACAAAAGTCTGCTGTTTGATTGTTGAAATGAATGTCTAGTGACAAGATCTCTGGGGATTTCTGTCCTTGCCCCTGGGATAGCCATCTCAGTCAACAATCAATTAGCACAAAAGGTAAAAGAGCTTCGTCACCAACACTCCGTGTCCAAGCTCCTTTGCCCTGGTCACATGGGACATATTTGCTAAAACTGTGTCATCTGCAGTCTGGGGACATATCAGATCAGTGGACCATCACCGACTAATAAACATCACATTTATTTGCTGTGAGCACTTACCATTGTCACAACATGAGGCAGCAGAAGTTAACGCTCAAAGAACAAGCGGAAAAATATATGCTTTGTTGGTCATGCTGAGTGATTGATTTATATAGATTTCATTCATGGGTGCATTGGCGGCCTATATATATACAAGACTGAGGTAGGGGAGTGAAATTATGCTGTCCATAGACAAGTTTGGAAACTGAAAAAGGCTGCATTGTCCATGTCGCCATGTCCATGGTGATGCCATGTCAGAGGTCCTCACTGCTGAAGCTATTCTGTTTGGATTTTTAGTCCTTTTTGGCATTTTGGGAAATATTTTGGTGATTTATGTGGTGAGATATTACTAATAGATATGCATTGTTTTGACATACAATACAATACTGTGTTATTGCAGATAGACCAGCAAACTAGCAATTTTGTTTTTAAAGGTCCACTATGTAATTTCCTGGAGGTCATCTGACACCTGCTTGTATCTACTGAGTTGTTATTGCCTTTTCTAAAATGTTTGCCATTGTAACATCCAAATCAATCAAGCTCACTTTCATTCAATTACAGGTGTTTTTAGTGTCATACTGTGGAACATTCCAAGGTAAGCAATAACATCTCCATAGAGACAAGCAGGTTGTGGACCCTACACCACAAGATTTTCATAGTGTACCTACTTTATGTTTACTTTTTGTGTGTAGTGTTTATTTACTTGTCTTTTTCACTACTTAATGATCCTATATTACACTGTTTTCTGTTCTCTGTTATAATGTTGCTTCCTCATCACAAACATACCTGAAGTTGTGTTTTGTTTTTATTCACACATATTTAAAGCACAAACTCTGTATATTTAGGCTGAGTTCTTCTCTCAAATTGAAAACACCTGCTGTCATGTGATAATGAAGTGCTCCATTGTATTTTACACCCCATACATCTTCACTAGAATCACTTGGATCATTTCAGCCCTGGAATTGCTGATTTCAAATGATTTAAAGGTAAAAGGAGCTGTTAACTTGAAAACTACTTCTTCATGACATCATTAAGTAGAACAGAGCATTTTGAGCTTTGAAGATGTAGAAAACTAATAATAAAAGGTTATTCAAACATGTGTGAATCAAACAAAACATAACTCCAAGTATGTTTCAAAGAAGGTAATGTTTTACCATGGCTCAAAACTCACAAGAGTCAATTTTGGATAATATAGGGCCTTTAAAGTTTCATAAAAATGTTGTATTTTTTTCTGTACAGGTGTTTCAAACTGCAATCAATAGTCCAACCCACCGACTCTCATCCTCTGATACCATTCTGGTCCATCTATCAGTGGCCAACCTGCTGACCTCTCTCTTTAGGACTGTTCCTATTTTTGTGTCCGACCTTGGCCTGGAGCTCTCGCTGAATGACGGCTGGTGCAGGGTCTTTATGCTCTTGTGGGTTTGGTGGAGAGCTGTGGGTTGTTGGGTCACATTGGCTCTCAGTATCTTCCACTGCACCACGTTAAAACGCCGCCATGTTGCTTTTGGACCTCTGGCTCAGCAGCAGGAGAGACGGAGAGTTTGGATAGTCCTCGCTGTTGTGTGGGCCGCTAACCTTGCATTTTCCCTTCCAGCGCTTTTCTACACTACTCATGTTCAGGGCAACGTCACAGTTGAGCTCATGGTCATTAGCTGCACCACCAGACCTCTTCTGGGTTGCATATGGGAGTTCCCCACAAACCAACAAGGTTCAGCTTTTGCATCTACGTCGCTTGCCCTAAATGAAATCTTGCCTTTGATTTTGATGATTTGCACCAACCTGGCAACCCTGCATGCCCTTGCCAGGCACATAAGAGCAGTTACAGCAGGTAGAGAGGCAGGAGAGAGCCAAGAGGAACTGAGCAAACATGTAGCAAGTGAGCGTAAAGCAGGTCACGTGATCATGTCCCTGGTGGCGCTGTTTGTTGTGTGCTGGGTTTTGCAGGTGGCAGCTGTGACCTATTACAACCATGACAGAGGGCACCATACCGAGGGGTTGCTCACTGTGGCACACTTCTCGGCCTCTCTTTTCGTAGGTTTCAGCCCTCTAGTGGTGGCTCTAGGACATGGTAAACTAAGGAGGAAAATAGTAGGGATGATACAGCAGAGATTGGAACTGCTGAAATGCTGGGAAGAAACAAAGAAACAAGAAGAGCACGGTAAACAAACGGTTTCGGATGTTCTTAAAGGGGGACACATAATACAGGTGAAAGAAACGCCTGAACACTGATGAGTTAACAGAAAGCATTTTTTTTTTTGTTTATTTTTGTTTCTCTAAAACTACCTATAGATTATTTGAAAATCGTATTGTTTTGTATTTTTCTGTCTTTTTGCAACTGTATTAAATGCAGTCAAATAATTATTGAACTTTATCCTTCTATCAAGAATGACAGGAAAGCTAATGTTGAAAAATGGGAACACTGCAAAGAGCCTGCCCTGGTCTTTAGTGTTAATAACTGAGGGTCACATGACAAATATACGAGGGGGAGGTTTTGGTGATTTTTGTGGCTTCAACAGGGATCTATTTTGGCTAATTATAACGTTCCTTTCAGAGGTAAATGCAGTAGGTATTGTCCATTGTAAGTTTTACAATGAACCTTTCAGACATCCCACAATTTTGGGCTTAATGTAAAAAATTAAATCACTCGTACTTATTGAGGTTATGATGGTACATGGTATATGGAGTAGAAAGTACCATGTATACAGTATGGGCAAATTAACCAGAAAGTTTGTGACCCAACAAAAATTGGGCAGAGGGCTACATTGAGAGTCCTACCCATACCTTGAACATCATCCAGGATTAATACTAGTAAAAGAGGGTGAATTAATATGCAGTATATAGTTTTATATATATATATATATAGTAATAGTTTTTTTTAATAAGTACAATTATCTATAAAATGTACAATTTATAATTCATTGTCCATTGTCAGTACAAAATGTCAGTGTTCAGTGATTGAGCAGTGATTTGATGAATGAGCGCAGCCTCCGGTGACCAATTGCCAGAACAGCAGGTGAAAAGGCAATGAATATAATGTTTGCAAATCGGGCAATGACTAGAAGAAACTCAGACGAGGAGCCTCGGTTGTAGTTGAAATAATTCACGGAGATGATGCTGGTTCCCCAGGAAGCAATAAACAACATAATGAGAGCGAGGATGACCTGAGACACACAGAAGAGTCAACTGTCAAATACAGCTCTGTTAAAGGGAGGGTAATCTGATGCAATGCGGTTTAAAATACACTACAGTTCCTATATTATTCAAATTTATTTTAAATTTTCAAATCATCCAGTGGACAGTTCTACTACTATCTCATATTACTGCACTTGTGGATAATTTTACAGTCATTTGACTGATGCTAAAACCTCAACTAACACATTTAAATTCATTGTCTGGTTGTTTTTGTCATACCTTGGCCGCCCTTCTCTCAGCTGGGACCCGCTTTATCATGGGAGCATCATGCACCGAGCTGCGCATCCTGCCGTGGGTGTACAGGGTGTAGAGGGAGGCCAGGTTGGTGAGGGCCATCAGAATAATTGGTATTGTTTCGTGGATGACCATGGAGGTGGTGGCATATGCAAGACCACTAAATCTGGTGGGGAAATTCCACACACAGCCTAGCAGGGGGCGTGTTGTGCTGCTCACCAACATCAGAGTCTGGAATGAAAAATGTCAAGACAAGAAGAACATCAAACCTACAATATACCTAAATTAAGAAAAAACTATATATGCAAACTTAGTTGTTGCTGTAAATAGTGTCAAATTAAACTAACAACAGCCAGAAAGCTAATTTCGAGTTTAAAAAAAGTTTTAAGGCAAAGTCAGCATTCAGTTTTGTGCAACAACAGCATTAATGCATCTGGTAGAACTACTACAGAAATGTCTTACCTTTTCCAGACAGCTAAGAGCTACTCAAAACGTATTAAGTCAGGCCATTTTTCTTTGTACGATTAGATTCATGCTACATAATTCTTTATGGCTGTATTCTGCAGATCTTATACATATATTTACTTGTTTACTATTTACCTGTCTCCATGGAGGTGTTATTGCTTAGCCTAGAATGTTTCACAATATGTAACATTAAAGATATCCGTCTCCATGGAGCCAGACAAGCACAACAGCTTGGCAAAGCCTGGTCAGATCTCAGAAGCTAAGCAAAGCTGGGCCTGGGGTAGTACTTGGATGGGAAACCACTGGGAATTCTAGGTGCCACAGTTGGGTGGCAGTGGCAAAAGCTGTCATCGTGTCCTCCTACATTGCCTAGTAAGAAAGTGGAGTGTGCGTGACTGTTGGTCGTGGTCAGAGGAGCCAGTGGTGCCAAATGGCAGCCTCTGTTCCTCAGTCAGAACAATGAACTGTAAAGAACTATGGATGTCTTGAAAAGCTCTATATAAATGCAATGATTAATTAATAATTAATAAGCATGTATCACCACCAAACCTAGTTATAGGGCAGATCTGTGGAGAGGTTACTCTGCTCACTGGAAAAATACAGGATTTCTAGCAATGAAAACACCTGTAACTGAATAAAACCATCTCCATAAAAGCATCTCCATAGAGGAAAGCAAGTAGTGGATTCTCACCAGAAAAGTTACAAAGTACGTATTTAAAGTTAATACAACTAAAAGGATTCAATGATATGATCCTAACCTCGGTGCTGTTGACATCCCCATTGGTGGAGAAAATGTGCGCTGGGATGCAGTAGATGTAGTTAAGGATCCAGATGAATCCCAGGGTGATGAGCAGCATCTTTGGGGGTCCATGGAGCCCGCTCATGTTACCCATGGCAGGAGCGACTCGCCTCAGAGTCTGGAGGTGAAATGCACTGAGGAACAGGGTTGACCACACGTTCACCGAGCGCAGCCACACCCACACACCCATCAGAAACTGGCACCACTCTTTAGATGAGAAAAGCTGTAAAACAGAGAGTGCAATTAGAAATATACAATAGTGCCCATCAACTTTAGTAGTAGCAGTAGTAATGAACAGTTTGACATAGGCTATACAGTCTAAATCTGACAGACAGGGGGGTAGACGGGGGAGACAATGGGGTCTGTTGACCCCCTTTATGATACTGAGGGGTGTGGGTCCATGTGAGGCTTCTTGCCCCTCCCTCCCAAAAATAATGACAGATATTCCTTTTGTGTAGTAATATCTGATCCAATTAGTTACTTTGGTCATTGACTGATTTTATTTTTAGGTTGGACCAAATTTTTTAAGTTTTCGCTTAAGTGTACAATTAAACTAGTCTATAACAAAATTACCTGTTAAACATTGGTGATACATTATTCTAGAAAAAAAATGCTTGAGGCCCTGTTGAAACACACTATAATATGGGACAAGATGAATTGCAGTTTTTATCAATGTTGATGAGGCTTTATAGGACAAATCTGATTTTCTGTGTTTTTATTTACAGTGGTACTTACCTCAAGCCCGATGTCTGAGATGATCAGTAGTGTGTTCCTCATGACTGACACCAGCAGGTTGGACAGAGACATGTTAATAATGATAATATCCGAATTACGACCTCCGCCTCGATCCATTATAACACTTTTCCCAATCACTCCCACCACTGTGGCGTTTCCCAGAATTCCCATCATCACCAGTATGATGTAGAAGGCCGTCTGTGCTGGGGACACAGACACACGCAGTCCCATTCCCACCAACCCCTCGTCCACCGCCTCTCCCATTTTGTCTTCCATTTCATCCATTCTTGCTGCAAACGTCTCTATAAAGTACAAAATTCATAAGCAATTTTAAAGCTTTTAAACCAGGCAGAGTCCTCCTTTTGTCAATTTAATGCCCTCCACACCGCAGAGCCCATTTTCCAGGTACAAAAGACAAGAAGATGCTTGACGTTACGTGTTGGAGGGTCTTTAGGGAAGGCTGTTCTAAGACAACTCAGGTTACTCCCACAAACTATGTCACTGTCCCCAATGCCCAAAGGAGCAGAGTGCGTGATAATAAAACACTAGAGATTAATCAGATTCTCTCATTGAAATGAGCTTCCTTTTCACCTTAATTTAGTTCAGTGTTATCCTAAGGGAGAGGGTGGCTCACTTATTAGGCGTAAGAGCATGTAGGTACTTGTGCATAGAGACCAAATGTCCTCAGTGGTGAATCTGTTTATTTTTCACTAAGGAATTTGTTTGCCTAAAACAAGGACCTATTACACCAACACATATAATGTTAGGGAGAAAAAAACAGATCCATCAAACCAAAACAATCCCATCATTGACCTAGACTTGAACATTAACTGAAATAATTATTAAAAGGACATACTATGTAAAATTGACCTTCATGAGCTTTAACTATGTGATCACCATGTTCTCTCTTGTTCAAACATTTAACAAAACAAAATTTCAGCTATTAAAATTTATAAATTAAAATCAGCTGAGTACTATCATGAAAAGTCACCTTATTCATTCTGCAGTTTTGTTAACAGTAAGTTAATAGACCTGGTTCTATTATGAAACTGTTTTAGATCAATATTGTTGCATACAGTGAACAAACTGCAAAATATTGGTCTGTGTTATAGTTTAATGCTAAATAGCCAAAACACACACACACACGCACGCACACCCACACACACACACACACACACACACACACACACACACACACACACACACACACACACACACACACACACACACACACACACACACACACACACACACACACACACTCACGACTTAAAGGACAAGTTGTGTTTTGTGTTTTTTAAAGATTTTTTTGTATCTTTTTTTTCATCTGTGCTGTATAAGTTATTATGGCCCCATATCTCAGAGTGAAATTCACACTTCAGCCGCTAGATGGCAATACAAAGTAAAAAAAAAAAAAAAACACAACAAGGTATCTTGAAATCTAAACATTGTCAGTCATAAAAATTGTCATTTGCATGGAAATTAACATAACCAACTTCCACTTATGTACCAAAATCGTAAAGTTAATAAACAATAAAATATACAAACACATTTCACAATATCTCTAGGTGATACATTCAGCATAAAGTCTTCAGCATTTGTTCATTATAAACACCATCTAAATACATACTTTATACCCAGCCTCAAGGAGCAGAACTGAAAACACAATGGGACTTCATGCTGTTACATCAAGAGCGCCAAGCTCTAAGTAAAACCAGACCACTTAGAGCAGCAATAGGCCGAGTGGACACAAGAAAACAACATAAGAGCTTTATATCAGAAATATGGCACTAATGGCTTTGGTGGAGCGTTCAACCACAGACACAGTGATTATAAATAAATGGGTAATGTTATATTGGTTATATGTTGCATACAGAAGACAAAGGATTTACTTTATGCTATAGTTGGGCTACAGCTGAACAGAATGTTGTACAAAAGAATGTTCAAAGTCACTGTGAAATAAACAGTGTGTGTTGTGATGCAACTTTGGAGAGCTTGAGAGTTAGAATGAAGCTAGTAAGAGTAGACAGCATGTAATCATAATGGATAAAAAGCATAAATATAAAAGCATATAAAGCATACTAGATAGCTGCATACAACCAGCTAGCACAGTCTGTATTCATTTCAACACTCTGTCAGTCAAAAGCCTGAGGCAGGATGCATTTTGCCCAAAGGTGAAAAACTGATGGACAACCATTGACTCTCACTCAAAATTAGTACGACTCTTACAGGAACCTGGCATGATTTTGACAGTAGGAAGGTAAGGTGCCTGGTATGTTGCTATATCCCCCATAGAAAACCATGTCATGTATTATTTAAGTTTTTCTCCTGGGAAAATATATATTTAGATATTTGTGCAACTCTACTGTACATTGCAGGCTACCATCTCTAGAGCAGGAGCCAGATTTGTTCTTCTTGGTTTGGAGAATACGAAATCTCATCAATTATTTGAATAATATGATACACTGATAGCATTAAAGTGTTTAACTCATTAAAATCTGAAAAAAGAGGCTTTGAATAAATGTTGTTTCTTTTTGCAACTGTCTAGTAATAAATTATTACTATACATTGCATTGCTACTATTATTAATAATAGTCATATTTTTAGTGTGCAGTACAGCATATGCCCTCCCCACTCCCGGAGCTGCAGACCAGAGAAACACAGACCCGACCATTTTGAGCGATGCCACTGATAATAGTGGTGTGAGAGGAGGGGGGCAAATACCAAGACAGGCTCTGGGACTGTGGACTGTCCCAGCTGAGCCAGTACCCTGTCAAACCTTCCTTATGAGCTCTCCATATTACCTGCACCTCCTCTTGGTCCACGGGACGCAGCTGCAGGTCGACCAATGCTGGGATGGGTTCTGTGAGAGGGCAAGGGGAGAGATTAGCATTTGGTAAATCAAGCTTATGTACTGCCTCTACAAAAGTGGAAGTTTTACAACAGCATTCATCCACAATACACACTATGGCACCTACACAAAAGGTGTTGCTAATTTTAGAAAGGCAAGACATTACATCTATGACAGTCATGTTTGTGTGTAATCTTCTAGCACCCTGCCCACTTATATGTCTAACTGCTAATAATGACCCATACTTCCATTTGAATCCATGAATTTAAATGGAGAATTAGAGAAATGTCTTGCTGCTAACATTTTATATAATTATGTAAAATGTTCTATGCTCATGTGCACCAACAAATCAACAAAGTGCAGTTTCTCTGGGTGGCTTGTAAACAGCTTTGCAGTCTGTATAACCTTTGCTGCTGACTCATTGGCAGCCCAATGCAAACTCAAACAACCAAGAGGAGGGGTGCAATTAATAGTGTTGTTTTTATATTTGAATTACATGGTTCAGTGATGCAGTTTTAAATGTAATATACTGATTAGTGTTGTCACAGTACTAACATTTTGCTGGATTTTAATGCAAAGGAAAAGGCTTGATACTCAGTACTGATTTCAGTACCATAATGATAAAGGACCATAGCTCAAAACCCATGAAAAGATTTTTTGAGAACCTTAATAATAACTTAAAACTATTGCACATTGCTAAGAAACTCACCTGCTTGTGTACAGGCCTTGATAGACATGGCCCTTTACTTTCCATTTGCATACTGAGCTGTTACTCTGATGAGATACACCGAATGCGGCTCCAGGTCCTTCACCACAGCGCTGCTTTGATGATTTCCAAACATCACAATGTGGACCTATCCAAAGGGGATGGTCCCCAGGATGACTGATGGCTGAAGAGGACCCCAACTAACTTGGACCTCCTGGGGACTCGGGTCTGACACATAGACCACAGTGGGACTCAAGACATCTGCAGGTGACAAAATACTGAAGTAGGAACATAACATTTGTAGTTCAGTTTTTAAGTATAATTTTACATATCTGTAAGTATTTTTTCAGTGGATACTTTTTACTTTTACTTAATTTTACTACATTTGAGAGTAGGTATCTGTATTTACTACACCACTACATTTTTAACTGGACTGAAAAGTATGAGTATTTTTTTCTTATAGTTTCAGACCTGCTGAAATGGCTGGTTTATTATAAGCATGTTTATGGTAAGACACCCTAACTGAAGGTTTTAAGTTAAAGTACTGGCTTTAAGCAAACAGAAAAAAGAGAAGCAAAAATTGACTTCTGAAAGCAAACATCAGTTTATTATTTTTCAAGATCACATTCACAACAATAGTTCTCAAAATCTGTGTGAAATACTTTTTACTGTGAAGTTTACTGTTTACTTACTGTAATTATTTATGTGATATTACCTTATATGAATATTTTTGCCCTTGTGTTGAATACTTCTTCAACCACTATATAGTTATGGGCAAATTACAAGTATTTTCTAAATTCACATGTGCATCCTAGTGATATTTTATTCATGTTGCCACCAACCGGCATAGTGGCATAACTCTGCATGACATTTTCTAACTATAATGAATGAAGCAAGAGAGACCTAAGTGGGTAAGAATACTCCTTGAGTACAGGAGGAAGCTGGGTAAGACATTACATCCTTTGTCCAGTCAGAGTAAAGGGTAAGAAAAGGGGGAAGTTGATTCCAAGAAAGGCCATCCAGGGTAAAAATCTGCCAAATCACCATGGAATTTGTTGCTGTAGTGATCACTAACTGACTAAAAAAGAAAATAATCGTTTTGATTACGGTAGATCTTGCAAATTTGGGGCAACTCTCCAAAAGTCTTCTCATAATTATAATTCAATTACAGAGACTGCCTTACTTGCTTGTAATGATTTGGCAAGTGGTTACTCATACAAACTATAGATTTACCTAGGCTTGGTGGAAATGTTAATGGACTTGTTATTACTTTGCCTAGAATGTCCACAGTGTAGCATTAAACTTATCTAGCTTCATGAAGGCAAGCAGGTGATGTCGCCAGGTTTTGAGCAATGAAATCACCTTTGATTGAGATAGATTAATTTAATGACATACTTATAAGGAACATTTCAGGTAAAACAATAACATTTCCACAAGACAACTGATGTCCATCCCTCAACCAGAAATGTATGTAATGCACCTTTAAGCTATTTAAACCAAAATGTAATGCTGTTTAAACATAATGACATCATGACTTCTGTATGCCCCTTAAATATATAATAGGGTGATACTAAAAATAATGAGAGAGAGGACTGGTGATGTGTTTAGGTACCTTCTTCTTCTCACCTGGTAGAGTGGTGAAGTGCACTGACAGTGTGTTAAACAGCCTGTAGTTGGCCTGTGGGTGTAGGAAGGCTGTGTAGGAGGTCTCAGGCTGCAGACCGCTCAGCTCCACTGAACTGGACCCTCCTGAAAGATACTGTTTGGTCACAGACTCTGCCCTGAGACCAGAGTACCACAGCTCATAGTAACCAATGTCTGTCGTGATGATGGGGCGTCATTGCAGCAAAGCACTGTGGGAAGTCAAGTGAATCAAATGGAGCTGCTCAGTGCTGAGGATTTCTGCACATGAAATTAGAAAAAGAAAATAAGACTTTGTATCAGGAAATTGCTCTTAAATAAGTCACTATGTGTGTTCTTATTATCGAACATACAGTTTAAATTCAAATAACAACATCTTCACTCCTGCAACTTTCCAATGATCTACACACACTTTGTTGTTGCTTAAAAGGAGGAATAGTCTATGTTTGACTGATTAAAATTAGCTAGTAACTTTCAATTTGCTGCTAAAGTCAACTGACCACCCCCTGAGTTGCATGTGAAATCCAAGTAATAAATTAAAACAGTATCTCTACACAATATAATACCACAATTAAGAAAATGTTTAAAGGAAAGCATTATCCTATGTTTTCACTTTGGAGATCTATAAATTATTTATTTAAATGTTTTGGCAGATAATAAATGAATCTTGAGTTTCTTAAATGGTGACAAGATCCATACTGATACATACTTATTAAAGCCTCTCTCAGATCTTTTGCAATTATCTCAATGTTTTCGATGTCCACAGAATACAGATGTGATATTACTGGAGGTGACACTATGCGCTGTCGCACCTGGAAGTCCCCATGTACCGTGAATACAGCTAAAATATGGACCCCCTGTGCCTTTAGCTCTGCCATGGGACCCTCCACATTTCTGGGCTGGACTTCCATCCGTGAGCCACAGCAGCACTTTGGGCACATCAAGGCCTGAATCCACCAACACATCACGGGCTACAACCAAGGCTGCCTCTGTGTTAGTGTTCCCCTGGAGCTGCCTGAGTTTATGGAGGTATTTCTGAAGGCTTTCCTGATCTCTGTGGACTTCCAGACCAAACTCCAGGATGGAAAGAGAGCCCACCTGCAGCAGCCCAACTCGGACATGGCCTGATCCCAGAGCAGGTCAGAGGTGAAGCTGACGAGGCACAGGAACTCATAGGTTGAGATACTTCCAGAAGAATCGAGAAGAATGTGAAGATCCCCTCACAACAGTTCACCCTGTGTTTTGTGTACTAAAATGAATTTTAATGTAAGCAAGAACCATCTGATGTGAACAGCAACAACCAGGCCCTGTTACAGAGTAAAGTGGGTCAGAAACATTAGATGGGTGACAGTGGTGCAGTATTCACAGTATTCATGTCAGTAAATTTAGTTTTTCCCCTCATAAAATGCGATGTAAAAATAGAACTTTATGACAAAATCAGTCTTATTCTAACTAGAAAATGTTTTATCTATTGCAAGCTTGCCATGAGCCATCTGAATCACTATGACACTTTGGGATAAGAGGTGATTGGCTGTGGCCCACCCTGTTTCACTTCACATTTGTGTGATTAGCTGCTCTAAAGCTGTGTTGGTGGTCAAAAAAATCAAGAAAAAAACAAATTTTGATCTTGACCAATTTAACACATTTTGCCTTATTTGAAAAGATATGCATAATATTCCCTCATGAACATAACAGATTATCACTTCACCCTAAGACAGGACCTTAATTATGGCTGAACATGAATATTAATAAATATAAGGACTCATGTATTTTTGAGCTCATCCCACAGACCTTTGGCAGTGACAGATAACCTGACGGTGGCTGCATAATATCACATTTGAGATGAGCTGCAAAAAGACTTTCAATCTGTCTCACCTTCCAGAATCCTATTTTATTAATGTCAGAGGTTGAGTTTATGGGGGCTTTGTACCGAATATGGAAAATGAACAATAGGGAGCCATATATGATGTCTGCAGTTCTGGGGTACTGAACATATGAAAGGGGTCAAAGTGCAGAGAATACTTTAAAAATTATTGTAGCAAGTGAAGAGAAAAATAGTTCATGGAGGTTTTGCAATGCCAAATTTGTGTTCGAAAGGTAATGGTTTATGTTCACCTATACAGATTTGTATAACTGGAAAAGCCTCATTCATATTCATTTGTCCCTTAAATGTCACCGCCTACTGACATTTTTATACAGACTTTGATCAATCCAACCCCTTTTCTCTGTTGCCTTTATAGTCTTCATTTCAACATCCGTGTTCCCCACATTCCTGCTTTCACTCACACTCATTTCATCAACCTTAACATAAAATAGCATCCAATACAATTTTGCTAGAAAAGAGATGCGCCGGAGTAAAGAGGAAAAAGATCAGTTCAAGGCTTAAATACAAAAGCTAATTATTTCCACTATTAAATCATTTGAGTAGGTTGATACTAACAGAATCTCTGAAATAGGACAAGGTAGGACATAGCCTGTACTGATCTATAAAATAACTATTATAAGATGATTTGGTAATATTAGTATTATCTTTTAATGTTGAAAATTACAGTCTATTGTCCAAAAAATGTTTATGATCAATGAGGTGTCAAGCCTCTCAGCTCAAGCTTTTGATGTATTTTGATCACAGACTAACCAATATACAAACCAATTCTAGCAAAAATCTAACTCCTCGGCAGAAATATCAAATGGTCAAATTACATTAAAAATGACAAAGTTCGGAGCAGACAAGATAAGTCCTGGTGATGGAGAAATCATCCCATCTTTGCATTCCTCTAAGGAACGTGGCATACCGGGTTTTCATAGGAGCGGACGAGATTTGAGACATGTCATCTGTCATGTAATAGGTTTCAAACTGTGCCAGGGCCATATGCCAGACTCCGGATCAACGTAGATGAAGGGAAATAAGGTAATAGGCCCTCTGAAGTTTGCCCAGTGTGCAGCCAACATCAGAAAGATGAATAGTGGACAATTCCAGGACTAGATTACCAATAAGCCCTTTGCATGCTCACTGGATCCATCTCACAGCACAGAAATGTATAACTACTCATGGATGGACAAATACCATACATTCCGGAGAGGTTTTGTTGGGAGTTGGTCAATCGAGTCATATTTACTTTTAATTAGCTGTGGCCAACTGCACCTAAAGATAAGGAGGTATAAATGGTAGGAGTATAATGAAAATGAAGGCATGCCTGAAAAAGAGTAGAGCAATTAACTAAACAATGAAATAACTACAGGCAATAGTTCTAGTGATAGCAGTGCAATGTAGTTGCAAGGTATTAATGGTAATTTGATTGGGGGCATTGGTGATTTGAGTTTGAGTTTTTGAAGCAATCCTGACAGCTTCTATTGAACCACTGTATCAGGCCCCTCTGTGCAGCAATGGGACAGGTTTAAGATTTGAAAGAGTGTGGCTTCTGACTGTAATATAGAAAGTCATATGGCACAGAGGTCTTATTTCTCTCCATAAACTGTTGTTACAGAGATTACAAATGTGTATTTAGAAATTGTGACACAACTAGACATGAACATCATTCATTTTGGCTAGGCTAGAATGCAGAAACCCAGTGCAATTAGTAGACTTAAATCAATAAAATAAACAAACCAAGTTTAAAATTGATCTTATGTTTATAATACAAATTATTACCATCCCAAATGCCATAGCAGAACATAAACAAAATCACAGTCTATGTCAGCCTCTTTGACTCACCGCCTACCTGTACATGAATAATTTACCTGTTGCTCCAGTGAACTTCAGAAATGTTGTCCAGAGGATTGTCCAGCCAAATTGATGACACTTCATAATTTTAAAATACATCAAAACTGGACAATTTTACTCAAATATGCCCATGGTATGGGATAAAACTTTCACGATGAATGGGTCGGTCCTGGCTCCATAAGCTGTGCACATCACTGGGGAACTGGCACGTCCTGAGATTTTTTTTTTTTTTTTACCGCAGCCGCTGCATCTGGAAGCCTATCTGGAAGCCCTGTGGGACTTCCAGATAGACTGACAGGATGGTGATGGCGAACCAACCAGACATAGTGGTGGTGGATAAGAAACAGAGCAGAGTCGTGGTGGTGGACATCGCAATACCAAGCGATGGTAATATCAGGATAAAGGAACATGAGAATTTAGAGAAATACCAGGGGCTCAAGGAGGAGCTGGAGAGAGCCTGGAAAGTAAAGGCATCAGTGGTGCCTGTGGTGATCGGAGCACTCGGGGCTGTAACCCCCAAACAGGAAGAGTGGCTACAACAGATACCGGGAAAAACAACAGACATCTCAGTCCAGAAAAGTGCAGTACTGGGGACAGCAAAGATACTGCGCAGAACTAGAAGAAGAGGCCTGGGACCCTGAGAGTTCTGCACAGTATCTTTACTGTTCCTAGTACTGATCTTTTCTGGACTGAGATGTCCGTTGTTTTTCCCGGTATCTGCTGTAGCCACTCTTCCAGTTTGGGGGTTACAGTTACAGATACACAGATACATAAAATAATTGATAATATCTCAGTTGTTGTTTACACCATTAGCTATCAGCTGTTCTTCCTGGAGACCTTATGTAGCATGTTTTGAAAATGTAGTTATGTAGTCATCAATTGACTTCAAATGTTAGGTCAGAGAGAAAATTCACTATGTAACACAAAAAAGGAAGGAATTGCCAGTGATAAGTGATTAAAGTGTATTTCTCTTTCGATGGATTTAGACTCCTCCTTGAACTGCCACCTTATCGTGGTGGGGGAGTTTGCGTACCCGAATGATCCTAGGAGCCATGTTGCCCGGGGCATTATGCCCCTGGTAGGGTCTCCCATGGCAAACAGGTCCTAGGTGACGGGGCAGACTAAGAGCAGTTCATAGAACCTCTATGAACAGTATAAAAACAAGGACCGTGACGTCGCCCGGTATGGCGCAGCCGGGGCCCCACCCTGGAGCCAGGCCTGGGGTTGGGGCTCGAAAGCGAGCGCCTGGTGGCCGGGCCTTTTTCCACGGGGCCCGGCCGGGCTCAGCCCGAAGGGACGACGTGGGCCCGCCCTCCTGTGGGCTCACCACCCACAGAGGGTTTCATAGGGGTTAGGTGCACTGTGAACTAGGCAGCGGTCGCGGTCAGGGATCCCGGCAACCTAGTCCACGGACACAGAACCTGGCTGTAGGGACGTGGAACGTCACCTTGCTGGGGGGGAAGGAGCCTGAGCTTGTGCGGGAGGTTGAGAGGTACCAGCTAGATATAGTCGGCCTCACCTCCACGCACAGCTTGGGCTCTGGTACCCAACCTCTCGAGAGGGGTTGGACCCTCCATTTTTCTGGTGTTGCCTGCGGGGAGCGGCAGCGGGCTGGTGTGGGCCTGCTTATAGCCCCACAGCTCAGCCGCCACGTGTTGGAGTTCACCCCAGTGAACGAGAGGGTCGTGTCCCTGCGGTTCGGGTCGGGGACAGGTCTCTCACTGTGGTGTCGGCCTACGGGCCGAACAGCAGTGCAGAGTACCCGGCCTTCTTGGAGTCCCTGGGAGGGGTACTAGACAGTGCACCAACTGGGGACTCCGTTGTTCTACTGGGGGACTTCAATGCCCACGTGGGCAACGCCAGTGACACCTGGAGAGGGGTGATTGGGAGGAACGGCCTCCCTGATCTGAACCCGAGTGGTGTTCTGTTATTGGACTTCTGTGCTAGTCACAGTTTGTCCATAACGAACACCATGTTCGAGCACAAGGGTGTCCATAAGTGCACGTGGCACCAGGACACCCTAGGCCGGAGGTCGATGATTGACTTTGTCGTCGTGTCATCTGACCTCCGGCCGCGTGTCTTGGACACTCGGGTGAAGAGAGGGGCTGAGCTGTCAACCGATCACCACCTGGTGGTGAGTTGGATCCACTGGCGGTGGAGGAAGCCGGAAAGACCTGGCAGACCCAAGCGTGTCGTGAGGGTCTGTTGGGAACGTCTGGTGGAACCCTCCATCAGAGGGATCTTCAACTCACACCTCCGGGAGAGCTTCTCCCAGATCCCGGGGGAGGTTGGAGATATGGAGTCCGAGTGGGCTCTGTTCTCCACCTCCATTGTCAATGCGGCTGCTCGGAGCTGTGGGCGTAAGGTCTGTGGTGCCTGTCGCGGCGGCAATCCCCGAACCCGGTGGTGGACACCGGAAGTAAGGGATGCCGTCAAGCTGAAGAAGGAGTCCTATCGGGTCTTGTTGGCTCGTGGGACTCCTGAGGCAGCTGATGGGTACCGACGGGCCAAGCGTGCGGCAGCTCGTGCGGTCACAGAGGCAAAAACTCGGAGCTGGGAGGAGTTCAGGGAGGCCATGAAGGAGGACTATCGGACGGCCTCAAAGAGATTCTGGCAAACCGTCCGGCGCCTCAGGAGGGGGAAGCAGTTCTTCACCAACACTTTTTACAGTGCGGGGGGAGAGCTGTTGACCTCGACTGGGGATGTAGTTGGACGGGGGAAAGAATACTTTGAGGATCTCCTCAATCCCACCGTCACGTCTTCCGAGGAGGAAGCAGAGACTGGGGACCCAGAGGCGGACTCGTCCATCACTCTGGCTGAAGTCACTGAGGTGGTTGGCAAGCTCCTTGGTGGCAAGGCTCCGGGGGTGGACGAGATCCGTCCTGAGTATCTTAAGTCTCTGGATGTTGTGGGGCTGTCTTGGCTGACACGCCTCTTCAACATCGCGTGGCGGTCGGGGACAGTACCTCTAGACTGGCAAACCGGGGTGGTGGTCCCTCTGTGTAAGAAGAGGGACCGGAGGGTGTGTTCCAACTACAGGGGAATCACACTTCTCAGCCTCCCCGGTAAGGTCTATTCCAGGGTACTGGAGAGGAGAATCCGCCCGATAGTCGAACCTCGGATCCAGGAGGAGCAGTGTGGTTTTCGTCCTGGCCGTGGAACACTGGACCAGCTCTACACTCTCCATCGGGTGCTCGAGGGTTCATGGGAGTTTGCCCAACCAGTCCACATGTGCTTTGTGGACTTGGAGAAGGCATTCGACCGTGTCCCTCGTGGTGTCCTGTGGGGGGTGCTCTGGGTGTATGGGGTCCGGGGCCCTTTGCTAAGGGCTGTCCGGTCCCTGTATGACCGGAGCAGGAGCTGTGTTCGCATTGCCGGCAGTAAGTCAGACCTGTTCCCAGTGCATGTTGGACTCCGCCAGGGCTGCCCTTTGTCACCGGTTCTGTTCATTGTATTTATGGACAGAATTTCTAGGTGCAGTCAGGGGCCGGAGGGGGTCCGGTTCGGGGACCACAGGATTTCATCTCTGCTGTTTGCAGATGATGTTGTCCTGTTGGCTTCATCGAACCAGGACCTGCAATGTGCACTGGGGCGGTTTGCAGCCGAGTGTGAAGCGGCTGGGATGAAGATCAGCTCCTCCAAATCCGAGGCCATGGTTCTCGACCGGAAAAAGGTGGCTTGCCCTCTCCGGGTGGGTGGGGAGTCTTTGCCTCAAGTGGAGGAGTTCAAGTATCTCGGGGTCTTGTTCACGAGTGAGGGGAGGATGGAGCGTGAGATTGACAGGCAGATCGGTGCAGCTTCAGCAGTGATGCGGTCGCTGTATCGGACCGTTGTGGTGAAGAGGGAGCTGAGCCGAAAGGCAAAGCTCTCGATTTACTGGTCAGTCTTCGTTCCCACCCTCACCTATGGTCATGAGCTCTGGGTAATGACCGAAAGGACAAGATCGTGGATACAAGCGGCCGAAATGAGTTTCCTCCGCAGGGTGGCTGGGCGCTCCCTTAGAGATAGGGTGAGGAGCTCAGTCACACGGGAGGAGCTCGGAGTAGAGCCGCTGCTCCTCCACGTCGAGAGGAGCCAGTTGAGGTGGCTCGGGCATCTTTTCCGGATGCCTCCTGGACGCCTCCCTCGGGAGGTGTTCTGGGCATGTCCCACTGGGAGGAGGCCCCGGGGAAGACCCAGGACACGCTGGAGGGACTATGTTTCTCGGCTGGCCTGGGAATGCCTTGGGGTCCCCCCAGAAGAGCTGGAGGAAGTGTGCATGGAAAGGGAGGTCTGGGAGTCCCTGCTTAGACTGATGCCTCCGCGACCCGGCCCCGGATAAGCGGAAGAAAATGGAATGGAATGGAATGGATTTAGATATGATTTGATATGTACTCAGTGTGATACAGAAATCACTGAACATATAACACTGAGAGATGATTAAACATGATTAATATGGTAAAACAATGTATAAATGATCAGCTCATATTTTATCATGCCTGGTGTAAAAAGGTCAGAAATGGTTCAAATATATCACGCAGTGTATTGACAGATGAGACGATGTGTGTTTGTATTTCAGAAGGGCTGTGGGTCTCCAAGCGTTCTTTTTCCATTTCATAATGTGGCAGCTCCAGATTACAGGAGATACAGGGAGAGGGCAGGTGAACATATTGAGAATACCTGTAATGAATACAATGCAATTCTTATACTTATATGCTGATTTACACATCTCTGATAGGACTTATGCAGGCAGATAGGAGAAAGCAGAAAAAAATAGAAAGCATTGTGGAGACAGTAGAGCTGCAATGAGTAATCAACACAATTGTGACTAGCTGACTATTATATTTTGTATTTATAAAATGTATTTTGATAATAATAATCACATAACCACAACACATGCCGAAACATCTTTTAAGCTCTTTTCACAACTTTCAGTGAGTTTTGCCATCATGGTAATACTAACAACAACTAGCATGCTTACGGGGTACTTCTTGATTCTCGGACAATAAAAACGCTATATAATTAGACAAGAGCTGCTTTTACAATATATCTGCTCTGGGACAAGACAGACTTAGATACATTACATTGAAAAATGGGGTACAGCCACTTAAACTCAAAATGTCAAAAAAGAATAAACAATTTCAGATTTTTTTTTAGCAATAATACATTTTATTTATTAAATTCACCAAATTCAGAAATATTTTTTCATCTTTTATATTGTTAAACTGTTAAATGTACAATAGACATATTTGTTTGACTAGTCACTAGTCAAACTATAAGGCTTCTAATGCATTGTGCTTCTAGTTCATCTGTGCTGTGCATATGGCCCATCTCACAAAAGTTTTCACTATCCATACCCTTCTTGTACTGATCTTTTGCCTGCTCTTACATTTTGCTCATACAAAATGTCTGTCTTTATGACTGACATTTTCTAGTGACATTTCACAAAAATTTAGACTTTTTTCCAAAAGACAATCATTCAGTACAATCTGAGATTAAAAAAAATTAAAAATAATTAAGCCATGTATGGTGAATGTCTCTATGCCAATAACTGAGGTTAATTCATGCTTATTTTAACTTGTCAAAGAAACCGAGACAGCAGCAACAAACGACAAAGTACCAGAGGTACTCATTAAGATAGCCATGGGAGCATTTTGCAAAAAATAGTGTTGATTGAAAAAGTGTCTGTCATTTTCCATTAATAGACTGTGACTGCAGAGAGACCCCAATTTCTTCCCCATTGTCTAAACAAGCTGAAAATAATTTGCACAACAGCTTTACGTTTAGTATTATCAAAAAGTATACTGTTAATGTTTACTTAAAAATGAGTCAATATTAGTTTTTACTTAAAAAAATGTATGAAATTTGCATGAGTTGTGTGTAAAAGTTTGTGCAAAAGTTTCAGGTGGAGGTGCCACCTGCTTGCAAGACACCTCAAGTTCAAGTTACAAGTCAGACTTATGAAGAGGCAAGCCCTCTGTACTGACTGTAAAACTGTAAAATGTCTGTTTCCAAGGTCTTTCTAACCAATAAAATACCTTTAATTTAATGTCAAAGTATGGCACTTTCCAGACAAAGTAAAAACATCTTTATGGAGACAAGCAGGTATAGTGTACCCCTTTCCCACCAGAAAAAATGCATAGTGCACCTTTAATGAAAACAAAAAAGTGTGTGTAAGTGAAAATATGATTGCCTGATCATTAAGCTTTAGACCTTTTCAGCTGTGCAGTACACCTTAAATACTTGAACTATTCAAATAAGGATATCTTGTGCCACAATGGACTCTGTAGAACTCTGTGGAATACTGGGTAATTGTTGGCGTATTGCAGTAGAAATGGCTGGCCAAATTATACTACACAATTTTATACAGTCCAAGATGTGTTCATGGTTTAAAGGAAAGCAGTACTTTTTGAAGATACATCATAGAGACACAGTTTGATAAATGTAGTGTCACTGTATCATGCTTGCTGCTTGACGATGGAGCATGTACCATTAAAAAGCCATTTTATGAAAACTGCTCTGACGGCTGTGTGGAGTCCTGCTGATTAACTCCAGATGAATGTACTCTCACAGCTCTGTATCCATGAGACACAAATTAACCATGTTAGCCTCTGCAACATAGTGCCTCTTTGATACCACAACACAAACTATACAGAACACTTAATAAGTACATGCAGTGATGCTTTTAAATGGTAAGCTCATTATAGTACTGGGTGAAATCAAATTATAGGGTATAAATGTAAGAAAGACAGGATTTTCTATTTTTAAATATGTATTTCTTTTAATCCCCAATGCTGTCTAATTGGGCAAACTTTTGACAAATTGCTTTACATGATATTACCATGCCAAGTGGCCAGATAAGTAGAAACATGTGGCTTACAGTAAGAATGTTTAAAACACAAACTTCAACTTCAGCACATTAGGGGCATTGCACTCAGTTATAACAAACAATTCATACATCCTCACAGTTCATGACAATGGACAAGGGCATAAGAATAAAAACAACACAGTAAAAAAGTTAATTTAAGAAAGTTTAAGTGTGATGGAACAATATGGTGCAGCACAATAGCATTTCCTTTATAGTTTATTTAAAAGACCTATAGCAATAGGGACAAAATAATTTTTTTGTTTAGTTGTCCTACACCTGTGCACCGAGTATCTCCTGCTTGAGGGAAGGGGCTTAAACACCTCATGCAGTGAGTGTGTGGAGTCTGACACGATTTCTTTTGCTTTTGACCGACCTGGATTTACAAATGTCCATAAGGGACACTGTTACGGCCACAGGCCTCCAGCTCCTCCTACAGCCATATCTGTTTTGATGTGTGTGTGTGTGTGTGTGTGTGTAAGCCTCCATCTCCATACCCCTGCTGTGATTGGTGGGGTCAATTGAAGCTGGCGTGTGGAACCCTCCTGCTGATTGGTGGAAGCCATAACACCTGGCCAATCTTGGGCCTACACCTGGAGGACCAGCCCTACAAAAGGACCCGCCCCCTGCCACTCATGGCAGCTGTTCTGTCTGTGGACTTGCCTGCCATCTTTGTTGTGTCTTTCGGGGTGTATTTTGTTTGAGACACTGGAGTCCTTGTGACTTAGAGACTGGTTTTGTTTTTGTGTTGTCATTTTGTATACTTTGTCTGTTTTAGTCTACTTTAGTTACATCCATTTTGCTACTCTGTTTAGAGCCTCTGTTTGTTAATTATTGGAAATATCATCTTTTGTTAGCTTCACCTTAACAATTCTTTTAAATAAATCACAGCTTTAGTTTTACCATTTTAAAATCTTGGTTATTTTGTTTCTTCCCCCTGTCCCTAGCATAACTGGGTCGTAACAGACACAAAATTGTATGTTAAATAAATGAATGCCATATAGTGTAAGATTCTAAGCAAATAACATCTCGGTGGAGACAATGTGACATAGTTTCCACCTGAAAAGGTACATTGTGCCCCTGTAAATGTCACTATATGCATGATTTGCTCCACTGGTCACTGTTCCGGATTTGTCTAAAACCACATTCCTAACAAGCAGATGTCCTCCCAAACCTCATGGCCCTTAAGGACAAATAAAATAATTTGCAAGTATTGATTAGGTGTGACAAAGCACGGTATTGTAGGTGAAGACTACACAATCTTTAACAAAGTACAACTTATGTTTCTCTCTTATAGCTTGATCTATAAGATCTAATTTTGAAGCATCTTGAGACTGATGTGATACAGCTATTCACCACTGGCAGGTTTAAAGCAGGGCTGTAATTTGCCAAACACACACTTTGTAATTGTTTTTCAAAACTTACTTTGATCACCAGCAAAAACATGGGGTGACTTTGAAATTGAATGTCTACAGTGGCGCAATGTAGTTTGAAATGGGTATGTGATAATGACATAGCAGCTGCACAAAACAATTTTTTGTTATAAAAAACATAAAAATTGTAGAACTGTAAAAGACTCGTAAATATCAATAATAACATAATCAAGCACATTAAGTGTTGAGATGTATTTATGTAATGTTTTTTAATGTTCTGGTATATAATCAACATTTATTTAACGGTTCAGTATGTAACATGGGGGTTCGCCATTTGCTTGTCTCCATGGAGTTGTTCTTCCTTTGCTTGGAAGAAGCCCTCCACCTGAAAAGTTACACAGTGCATGTTTACCTATAGGAAAGTCCCTGAAATTTCAGAATCTACCAGAGCATCTACCAGAAAACAGAGCATTCAAAGTGACACAGACACAGGGAAAACATGCAAACTCCACAAAGAGAAGTCTCTGAGAGGTCCAGAAATCAAACTCATGACCTTCTGGCTATGAAGTGAGGCTAAACCACTCAGCAGCCATCAGGTATATACTTGTAGCAGTAAATATTGTTGCTCTGACCACATATTTTCTTGCATAATTTGAAATATACTGAAACTTCTCATTGTCTTCAATGCTAAATGGTCACATTTATATGGCACTTTTCTACCATTGGTGAAGTACTTGGTGTATTTTATTGGTGTAAAGTACACAAAGTACTTTACATCAAGGAAACTCTCACAGATTGACACACACATTTATAACCCAGTGTATGTCAGTGGGACACAACGACAGCATTCACATAACAATCATACTCTTTTCATTCTATTTTGAATAATTAAAAACATTGCGTACCTTTTTTTTGCATAGACTTTATTGTATAATGGACTCTGTGATACAACATCTAAGGTTGATGAACAACTTAGGGTGGTGTACTTGGCAGTTGATCAATGTTGGTGCTATAGTACTAAATTAGAGGTCTATAGATTTATGTGGGAGGGGTTTCAGACATCCTTCAGTTTGTTTTAAAAGCAAGCTGTCTTTGCTAATAACGGGCAACAAAGCCAAAACACAATTATCTCTGCCAGTGCTGCCATCTACCGCACTAATGCACAACAAGTGGCACCTCCAGCCCTGTCCACACACCCCCTGATACACGTCAGCCTGACACAGTGCAAATCTATTCAGGTATTTGGCACAGAGCAGTCCTAATCAGCACAGACAAACTACTGACATATACAGCCCCACCTCAGCCCCTTTCCTCTCTGTCTCCCTTTCTTGCTCTCTCAGTCACTTTCTTTGTGTGTATCTCTCTGTCTCTCCCCATTCCTCTTCCCCTTCCATGCTGTCTCTCTCTCTCTCTCTCTCTCTCTCTTTCTCTCTCTCTATTTCTCTATCTCTCTCTCAGT
Source organism: Boleophthalmus pectinirostris (assembly GCF_026225935.1). Lineage (NCBI taxonomy): Eukaryota > Metazoa > Chordata > Actinopteri > Gobiiformes > Gobiidae > Boleophthalmus > Boleophthalmus pectinirostris. The sequence continues at coordinate 34,756,759 of NW_026571299.1, forward strand.
CTCTCTCTGCAAGAGCGACTGAACTGGCTGGCTCCAGCCATATTGTGCAACAACAGGAGAGAGAAGAACCTCACAAAAAAAAAAAAAAAAGACTGTGAACAGAAATATAAGGTCAGTGGAGTAATTTAAATCACAAGCAGCCATATGTGGCTAGACAATGATATTCACGTAGAAGTAAACCTTTTTTTTTTTTTCAAAAAAGTGGACTCACTGAGTATGATGTCACCCATTGCAATCAGTGCCACTCAATCAAAGCTCACAATGCCAACGGTTACAGGAGCGAAACTGGAGTCAGGCTCTATATTATGAATAGGATTTTTTGAGGGACAAAACAGCAAAAAAAACCCCAAAAAACTAAAACACCAGGATCATGCAGAGCAGGTTAATACAAACATTTTAACACCCAAATATCACCCCTCTCTCTGTTATAAGCAGAGAAATAATAATAATATATATAATAATTAAGTGAGTAAGATTCACTACATTCATAATATGTAAAATATACAACTATTATACAAATATATATGACTTTTTCAATTCCAATTGCCTTGGCAACAGTCCTAATTTTTCATAATTCTGAAACCAATGAATATGGCAGATATGACAGATGGAACTCAATTGGTCTGTCTAACGTGCCACCTCCTTCTTGAAACGTCAGTTCCCAAACTGTCTGGTTTCAGCATTAGATTTATTTTTTGTATGAATGTTTTTAATAAATAATAAATCTACAATTGTCATTCACAGGCTGTAGAGGTGGGACCCTCTCAGCTGCCTGATGAAAGTAAATCAGGACAGAATGACATTTGCTCAAACCTAACACCCTCTGATGTTCTTCCTGCACAAAACACTTTTTATCGATCTCTGTCCTCGTGCACAGAATAAGCACCGATGCAGACGTTGAATCAGACGCACAGTCAATAATATTGTCACTCAGCCTGTTCCAGCTGTAGCTGCATAAATGGACACTTCCTACCTTTGTAGAAGACTGATTAAGAATTAAAAGGTTAAATTATGATGTCATGGCAACAGCACATGCCATCACCCCTGACCTTTGGCACTGTACTAATCAGTGACTATCGCCTGACATGTCTGGCTTATATACATTGTACATCATTACAAATATTGTTTATGGCATAAGGAGATAGTGCAAAAAGGGGACCCATAACCTCCAAACATAAATCAGACAATTAGTGTGCCAAGTCTTTTAGTTTTAGTAGTTTTTAGTAGTTTTAGTTTTAGTAGTTGTAGTAGAAGATGTAGTTGTAGTTTTATTAGTAGCCTATTTATAATCAGTGAATTCATTTCATTTACTAATACAAGTTGTTCCAAAAATTACTTGCAATCCAAATACATCATATATAGGTCACCGTATGTTTATTGTCTTATTTTCTTATATTGGATGACATTGTTGTTGTTGCACATGACATAACTTGTGGAACTGACAATTGGCTAACCTGGAAGAAGATGGCTCCACAGAGCTAAAAACAGCCCTGATCTTTTCTCATTTTAGACTTATCCAGTGGTGAAATAAACTCAGAAGCAGATGAAATAAAGTCACAGATTTGTGAAATGATGAGAGGCAGACATAAATAAGGAAAGGAGCACCGTGACAGAGGATGCCCTGCAGTAGACAGACATCTGCAAGGTGCTCTTTTCACCAAAAACATTTTTAAATCATTTCTTTTCTTTGGGGTTGACTGCAGCATTTTCCCCACTCAAATGTAATCTTTAAATTAAAACCGGACATTGTAACTTACAGTTTTTCTCTGTGCTCATTTCTTGAAACAGAAATTACATTCTTAAAATTATAAGATCATTTGGCCAGACAGTCTGATAGTTCTGCGCAACATTAAAGCTCACCAGCAAAAGCTCATATCTCTCCCAAAACTGTTCACACATGCTTCAAAACAGATTCCTTTCCCATATAAAGAGTCAGGACCATCAAAATTGCAAAGATCCTTCTCAACTGCTTTGGCTCTTTTGCATTCACTTAGTGCTTTTGTCAGAATAACCTGGATGGTTCAGCACAACACCATGGATCACCTGCAAAAACTCAGATCTCTACCAAAACAGTTTACCCATGTGTCAAAACTAAATTTCTTTCAGAGCCAAACCAATGTAGAAAAACTGTAATAGAAGTTATTCATAATAGAAATAGACTTTTAGCCCACAAAAACATTATTTTCTTGTGTTTACCTAAAACTGGGGGCTGTTGATTTGTCAGATAAGAGAGAATAGGAAATGAGTATTTTGTATTGATGTTTTTTTTTATTTACATGGTTGTTTGGTGTGAAATCCAGCTGCGAACATGATCGAGCCATGAGCACTGTTCACTCTGCATGGGCTAAAAGAGTCATTTAGAAGTAGGTGAGTGATTTCTAAGCCTAAACTAAAACAAATTGCCCTCAGTATACTGTTTTCAAAATATGAATACAGACTAACTGGTCATATTAGTATCCTGTCTTATTTTGCATAAAAACTACTAATCCTGTAATTAAAGTCTGTACAAAAATGTTCAAAAAAATTATTGTAGTTTTAGTTTGTCAGCTTGTATTTCAGTCTCTCTTTCCAGTTTTTCTGAACAATATGTACTTTGAACAGAACAATAAACAATAAATCACAAATCTACTTGCATTGCGATGCTTGACAGAATAATTACAATTACAATTTTTTCCCCCCTAAATCATTTGACCATAAAACATGATCAGTTTGATGTTTTAAAGACACATATTATGCTATTTTCTGATCTATGTTATAATGTTGTTTCCTCTTCAAAAACTTACCCGGAGTTGTGTTTTGTTTCATTCACACATGTTTAACACAACAATATTTAAACTGAGTTCTTCAGAAAACACACTTTCACCTTGCAATGTCATGTGGTAATACAGGAAGTGCTCCACTGTGTTTATAAACTCCATACAACTTCACTAAATGTGGTTTGATACAAGTATTTCAGAAACACAGAACCATTGGGCTTTCCCTGAATGCATAGTGTTTGTAAAAATTTTCTTGATTTGTTGAGCCATTTTGTAAACCTTGGAACTTATATTCTCATTTATTTATGTTCATGTTCATCTAGTGCTTTGTAAATGTTTTTTTTTGTTTTGATTTAATGTTGTATCTGTCTGAGTGCCAACTAATTTACATGCAACTAGTGTTGTTACTTTACGTTGCGCCAGCTCTACTATGTCCCACACTGAAACGAAGTCAGACGCGACCCCAGACACAAAAATGACTTAAATTCAATAGAAATACTGGTGATTTTTATGGCATTCAGCTGTCTGTGCCACGTCGCTTTCATCTCCTGCTTTTATTATGTGAACTGGCACGGTACGAGGGACCTTTTTAGTGCTACAGGAATATCAATGCCACTCTCTCTCTCTTTTATGGACACTTGTTTTTGTATCAAAGCAGAGGCATTAAAACAGGAAATAACCTTGCCATTCACACTGTGAGGGTCGTAAAAATTAGTAATAAACGTCTGGGAAAGTGGTTCTTCCTTTTTAATTTCTATATTATATGACAATGTGGCTTTATAGAGATGCTCAAGCTATTTGTAATTTTTACATGTTTACGATTGAAGTATTAGACACAAAATGAAAACTCCAGCCACCAGTTACTGGTATGGTCGTAGCTAGATTTGATTACTATATTTCAGGTTATCTATAAATGTCATATATAGTATTTAAAAGAACACCATGCCACTTTTCTGGTGAAAGGTTTATTACATGCTGGCTCCACAGACATGCTATTGTTTTGCCTGTAATTTCCTACAGTATGGTATTAAACATGTCTATTGTACATTTATTAATAGCCACATGTTTTATTGCTCAGCAATACCATGACAAACATAATTTCCTGCTGTGAATGGGCTCGTCTCTCTACAGAGTTGACATGCAAGTTGACCAGATGGTGTCACCTGCTCGTCTCCGTGGAGATAGGCAAGTTGAATGCCCTACTGTGAAACACTCCAGTCAATGCAATAACAAATCCACAGAGACAAACAGATTGGGAACCACACCCCCAAGTTTAATAGTGTAGCTCTTAAGTCTATTATGAAGCCTTGAAGACAAAGTGGGCAAAATGTGCAGTTTGAAGAGCCTTGGTTTCAGTTTTGCATGGACAATAGGAGTCACAGTAATTTACTTTTATTTAACTGAATTCTTTGATGTGACATTTGTGGGTGGCATACATTGACTTGAGTTTGATCTCCTCATCCACCTTATGCAGTCATTAAGCACAATAGCCCACCTTCATTATCTCTGTCAAAAAGATTATGCTTTTGGCTCTTAGTTAATTTGCATTTTTATTACAGCTTTATGAACTTTTAGGGGAGGAAAGTTTCATTGCATTCTGCTCCATATTAGTGTTGTTGCCTTTCTGGATTAATGTACTGATGTGGGCATTAGTGTGTACACGTGAGATGGGGCCAGTGCTTTGACAGAGCTCTGTGCCTCTCACCAGCATCAACACCAGCATCATTCCCTGTTCTGCCATTTGCTGACAGACAGCAAGTCACAAAACCATATTATATTTGATGTACTTGTCAACTTACACAATGACAAATTTGTGAAGGCAAAATACTTGAAAATAAAGGCACAGTGAATCAACAAATGAAAACTACTGGCCACTTAGTATGCATATTCAAATAGATTTTTGTATTCATTAAACTAAAAATTATGCATGACTCAGCCAACTGTCCACCTCTTAACTCTATATTTGATTGTACTTGACAGACACATTTCCTTATGCAAAATGATTCATCACCTTAGATCTCTGAAGTCATACTTTAAACTTTATTTGAATTCCCATTGTCGTTGTTTTTAATTTTATGCACTGTTGCTGTAAGTGTCATTAAAATGCACTATGCAAAACAAGTTCATTTTGATTTAAGAAAATTATAAGTTAAAATTATTATGTTAAAATTTGTTTAAAAATGATTATAATTCATACAGGAAAATTATGTTTAACTTTATATAAATATAGGACCGTATTAATTTCATTTGGTTTGGTACCGCTATGGCGCGAGACTTTGAGAACTTGATATCGGGCCACAGGTACATCGCATACGCCCTCTTATGCTAAAGACCATTAGAGCGAGAGCCACGATTTCGGCAGCTACGGCAGCTAACCGGCTGCACAAGGTATCTTTTGTTTTATATTTGTTGCGATTACAGTTATGAAATGTATTGTTCTTATGTACGTATTTTGTGCGCAGATATAAAGCGCGCCAATCGCGCAGATTTCTTTTTCTTAAAGATCTCCAATGTGACAGGCGGCCACGAGGCAGCTAATTTCATTGGTACTTCTGTGTTAGCAAACAAATATGGAGTGTCTAATTATATGTTTTATGTGTCCTGTAGTTTTCACGGCGTTTTACGGCATTTGTTAAGGCTAATAAATGCGCCAGTACTCGAGAACCGTGTTGTCATTGAGGAGCTACAGTTGCTTTTCATCATTTTTACATTTTGATCAAAAACATCAACTGTTTGATGTGCTTCTTTGCTCTACCTTTGAGCTGTCAATCATTGTTTTTGACATTTTTGGTCTGAAGTGTCTTCATAATATTCATTCATCCATCCATCCATTTTCTTCCGCTTATCCGGGGCCAGATCGCGGGGGCAGCAGTCTAACCAGGGACTCCCAAACTTCCTTCACCCCAGACACGTCCTCCAGCTCCTCCGGGGAAACCCCGAGGCGTTCCCAGGCCAGCCGAGAGACATAGTCCCTCCAGCGTGTCCTGGGTCTTCCCCGGGGCCTCCTCCCGGTGGGACATGCCCGGAACACCTCCCGAGGGAGGCGTCCAGGAGGCATCTGGAACAGATGCCCGAGCCACCTCAGCTGGCTCCTCTCGACGTGGAGGAGCAGCGGCTCTACTCCGAGCTCCTCCCGTGTGACTGAGCTCCTCACCCTATCTCTAAGGGAGCGCCCAGCCACCCTGCGAAGAAAACTAATTTTGAGCGCTTGTATCCGCGATCTCGTCCTTTCGGTCATTACCCAGAGCTCATGACCATAGGTGAGAGTAGGAACGAAGACTGACCGGTAAATCGAGAGCTTTGCCTTTCGGCTCAGCTCCCTCTTCACCACAACGGTCCGATACAGCGACCGCATCACTGCCGAAGCTGCACCGATCCGCCTGTCAATCTCACGTTCCGTCCTTCCCTCACTCGTGAACAAGACCCCGAGATACTTGAACTCCTCCACTTGAGGCAAAGACTCCCCACCCACCCGGAGAGGGCAAGTCACCTTTTTCCGGTCGAGAACCATGGCCTCGGACTTAGAAGAGCTAATCCTCATCCCAACCGCTTCACACTCGGCTGCAAACTGCCCCATGTAGAGCTGGTCCAGTGACCACGGCCAGGACGAAAACCACATTGCTCCTCTTGGATCCGAGGTTCGACTATCGGCCGGATTCTCCTCTCCAGTACCCTGGCATAGACCTTACCGGGAAGGCTCACTCGGACTCCATATCTCCAGCCTCCCCCGGAATCCGGGAGAAGTCCTCCCGGAGGTGCGAGTTGAAAGCCCCTCTGACAGAGGGCTCCGCCAGACGTTCCCAACAGACCCTCACTACACGCTTGGGCCTGCCAGGTCTTTCGGGCTTCCTCCTCCGCCAGCTAACCCAACTCACCACCAGGTGGTGATCGGTTGACAGCTCAGCCCCTCTCTTCACCCGAGTGTCCAAGACACACGGCCGAAGGTCAGATGACATGACTACAAAGTCGATCATCGACCTCCGGCCTAGGGTGTCCTGGTGCCACGTGCACTTATGGACACCCTTGTGCTCGAACATGGTGTTTGTTATGGACAAACTGTGACTAGCACAGAAGTCCAATAACAAAACACCGCTCGGTTTCAGATCGGGGAGGCCGTTCCTCCCAATCACCCCTCTCCAAGTGTCACTGTTGTTGCCCACGTGGGCGTTGAAGTCCCCCAGTAGAACAACGGAGTCCCCGGTTGGTGCACTGTCTAGTACCCCTGCCAGGGACTCCAAGAAGGCCGGGTACTCAGCACTGCTGTTCGGCCCGTAGGCCGACACCACAGTGAGAGACCTGTCCACGACCCGGAGGCGCAGGGACGCGACCCTCTCGTTCACCGGGGTGAACTCCAACACAGCGGCTGAGCTGTGGGGCAATGAGCAGGCCCACACCAGCTCGCCGCTGCTCCCCGCGGCCAACGCCAGAGAAATGGAGAGTCCAGCCCCTCTCAAGGAGTTGGGTTCCAGAGCCCAAACTGTGTGTGGAGGTGAGGCCGACTATATCTAATCGGTAACGCTCAACCTCCCGCACAAGCTCAGGCTCCTTCCCCCCCAACGAGGTGACAGTCCATGTCCCCAGAGCTAGTCTCCATGTCCGGAGATCTGGTCATCGAGGCCCCTGCCTTCGACTGCCGCCCAGATCTCTTTGCACCGGCTCCATATGGCTCCTCCCGCAGGTGGTGGGCCCACGGAAGGGCGGCCCCACGTCGCTCGTTCGGGCTGTGCCCAGCCGGGCCCCATGGGAGAAGGCCCGGCCACCAGACGCTCGCCTTCGAGCACCCACCCCAGGCCTGGCTCCAGGGTGGGGCCCCGGTGATGCCATTCCGGGTGAATAACTGGCCCCTGATTGGAACTCATCATGTGGGGCTTCTGAACCGTTCTTCGTCTGACCCGTCCCCCAGGACCTGTTTGCCTTGGGTGACCCTACCAGGGGCATGAAGCCCCTGACAACATAGCTCCCAGGATCATTCGGGCACTCAAACCCCTCCACCACGATAAGGTGACGGTTCAAGGAGGGTCTTCATAATAACTTTGTCAATTAGTCATTTGTTATGTTATTAACTGTAAACAGTGTTGGGGAGTAACGGATTACATGTACCGCTGTTACGTAATCAGAGTACAAATTATGAGTAACTGTATTCCGTTACAGTTACTGTTTCAATGAGTGGTAATTGGATTACAGTTACTTTGCTGAAATAAGTGGATTACAAGGCGGTATTTTCCTGTTTTCACATTTTGTGCTACATCCCATTTATTTATTTTTTTATTTCGGTAATTCCACTCATTGCCAGAAACCCAAACAGAACGCGCGCAATAAGAGCGATGTAAACGTCATGTTAAAGTTGGCGGTGTCAGTCACACAGTGGAAGCAGCAGTGCATTGGTAAAAACGCATTTGTGTCTTGGAAATTCTTCTTCCGATGTGAGATATATATATATATATAAACAAATATAAAATCGCCTACAACTTAAATGTGAAACAGGAGCTACTGGCACCGGTGAAAACAACCTGCATAGACTCATAATATCTGCACTACTGTCATATAGTGACCTGCGACATGAGTGGACGCGCACACAAACACACACAAACACACACCTTCATCATCGTCATCAACCTGAGAACCCGCGGACCACGTCTCCTTCCGTAGTTACAGCGCGGACACCGCCGTCTCGTGCGCCGCGTGTGGACTGTGTTTTCTGGCGTAAACCGCGCTTCCTCCTGTGCGCCTCTAAACCAGAACTAACACCAGGACTAAAACCAGGACTAATACAGGACTAAACCAGGACTAACCCAGGACTGAACCAGGTTTAAACTAGGACTAAACCACGACTAAACCAGAACTAAAGACCTGGTCTAGACCTGGTCTAAACCTGGTCTAAAATCAAGAGTAAACCAGGACTAAACCAGGACTAAACCAGGTCTAAACAACATGACACAACAGTAACAGTAGGTTGACATAATTTAAGGTGATCTCATATAAAAAATAATTTCTCTATCAATAATATTTTTTAATATGGTGAAGGAAAGACCTTGTTACTGTCTTTTATCAGACAAAACCTCTTATATTAAGATATCGTGGTCTTTGTTTCTCTACAGCAAACAGTTGCTTATTCATGGAGACTTGGGCTCAGACAATTTGAAGACAACAAACAAGAATTTTCAGGATGTGGTTGCTACATTCATGTCGTTTAAAAAAACATGACAATATCAAGTAATCCAAAGTAATCAGATTACGTTACTCACTTTAAGTAATTTAATGGATTACGTTACAAACTACATTTTGGGGTGTGTAATCTGTAATCTGTAGGGGATTACATTTTAAAAGTTTAAAAGTTCGGGAGTTTGTATATTTTTGGAGAATTGTCGTGTGGGAGCAAGGATGATGCCAGCTTGTGGATTGGGCATTGGATAGAATCTTACAGCTAACCGTAAGGTTGGTTCCAATAGGCCAAGGAGAGATTGCTAAATTGTCTAAAAATGCATTGATGACACCTAAAAACTTTTCAGGCATGGTTTTGATGAGAAAACGTTATAACTAACCAAAAATCCACTTTGAATGATACCCCTTCTTCAACATCAAATACAGAGTATACAAATAACAAGAAAACAAAAAATAGTATACAAAATAACAGAGAGATATTTAGTCATGAAACAGTTTGCAAAAATGTGCTATAACCTTGTCTGTTTTCTGAACAGAACACTACACAAAGTCATTGCACAACATAGAAGTCAAAGCTGTTTCCAGAAACAGCCGGTGCACCAGAGCGTAGTATGCAGAAGTGTCTCCTGCAGCATGCATATAATTCCTCATAAGAAAGTGTTTTTGTGAGCTGCTGATTTGTCCCCTCTGACCTTTTCCTGCTCCTGTTTTGGGCTCGTCTCTTCACTTTGCCCTGGGGCAGATGCGAGTGGATGGCCCTGCTCCAAATGTGAGAGGAGGGACAGACACAAGAGTGATGAAGAGGCTGTATTTATGGACACCAATCCCAGTGAAGCACATTACTGCAGACAGAGGCTGTGCGCAGCTGTGGTACTCTGGAGGGCAGATGCAGAGTTGATGAGGCTGCTAGGTTGAAAATCGGTCTTTGGTGGCACACTAGACTAACGTAAATGTACAAGTTTAAATCTGTCTCTTGTTTGCTTGTTGTTAGGCTTCATTGTGTCAAAATATTCAGGACAAATCGCTGTTTCATGAGCTTCCTTTTATACAGTGCCATTTTGAGGATGGTTGACAATTGAAAATATTTAGTTTTGAAATATTAATTACCATAGTAACAGTCTTAACTTTATCACTCTAGATTAAAGCCATGAATACATGCAATCCTATCCAGTAACAAATGTCATGATGAAGAAAATCTGTGTTGTTCACTTCACCTCTCACGTAGCAGTGATGTTATAGCTATGGAACGAATGCACATTATGTACACTATTTGTATTTCCAGGCAACGTCTAAATTTACCCTCTTTAAATGTCTCACAGTAAAAATGTGGATTCTCACTGACAGTCAGATATAAAGCTTTTAGTGGGTGGATAGGGAAGAGGCATCAAACACCATAAAATCAAAGTCAAAGCAAAAATTAAAAACCTCTCATTTAAAATTTAGGAGTCAGACTTACCAGCTGTTTTATACTTGTATCATTTGAAAATTAAATTTCCACTGCCTAATGCAAGAACACACATGTGAATGATACTTGACAAAACTTTGTCTTGTGGCCTCTCTTAGCTGGAAGAATTTGTCCTAAATTTTGTTTATTTTTTGAGGCATGAGAATAGGTGGATAAGGATTTGAGAAAGTCTGAAATACTGCAATGGCAAGACAAAGACAAGACAAAACTGTTGCTCTTGGAGTGTTCATGAGTTGCAGTAGTTATTTATGAAAGAACAAATATTATAGGTGGATTATGTACCTTTTCTGTTGGGCCTGCCAATTGCATATCACCATGGTGATGTTTTAGTCCAATGAAGTTCATTTTGTCTTCCAATAATTTACGTTATTAGGGTTTTTTTTTTTTTTTTTTCAGACCAAAAGTTTGTTTTCATACCTGACAGTTTCGACTGCTCACTAGCGGTCTTCCTCAGAGTGGTCACGTGATGTTGCTGTGACGTGTCTGGACTGGACACGTCAGCGCAACGTCACCTGCTAGTGAGCAGTCGAAACTGTCAGGTATGAAAACAAACCTTTGGTCTGAAAAAAAGAACCTAATAACATAGTGATCTTTTCTTTGCCCAGAATGCTTTACATTAATCTTTTTCCTTTACTGATGTTTTAATTGCTTAAAAAAAAGAAAGAAAAACATGCATCCCTACTATTAGTGGGTTCGCCTCTCCTCACATTTGACTAGGCATGTCACAAATTACTATACTGACTTATTGTTGAGTAGTTGATAGATGGAACAATATATTTTGGGGCTTTTCTTTGCACTACTGGGAAATGTGTATGGCAATATGATAAGACTTAAGCCGTAAAAGGTTGAAGTAATAACTTTTATAACTCATTACAGATGCAAACTAAGTACTAAAGGGTTTCATTCTGCTGTTAATGTGGGTTAATGTGTCAGTGGTATAAATTAGTTTAAATATTATTGTTTATCATCTATATTTACTTCAGCAATATATAACATTTCAAAATTTGTTATTGTGACAGGCAAAGATTTGACTTGTAACTTGACCTGGTAGCACTATGTCCTTGTCTCCCTGGAGATAGGTGCATTCACTCATTCTGCAGAACATTCTAATCAAATCAATAATGCCTGCAAGCAGTGTATACCTGAAGATAATGCTCTGTGAGACAAGTAATGCACAGGTATTGGCTTGTTGCTAGTTCCTCTTTTTATATGTCAGATGTCACTTTAGAGAGATTTACGGAAAGCAAGTTGTCAAGTGTTTCAAATTGAGGCACTGCCGAGACAAGCCGCTATAGACTGAACTGTGATAAAAGATTAGCTGTTTCTTGGATATTCTCTACACAGGGGATCTTTGATAGAAAAAGAGAGAATGAGCTCTTCGCACAATTGCAGATGTTTTGGTTCAGAACGTGTCGAGACTTGTTAAATGGTTGTTGTTTTCTCATGGAGGCAACTGTGATAATAACTGGAATTCAAAATTGTTGCAAAAATCTGATTATATTTTCTGATTAAATGTGTGTAGTCTTAAATATAAAGAATTCTACTAAAATACTTTTCATATTGAAATACTACAATGAAGAAATGAATTGCTATCAAGCAATAAAGACGAATTATTAGGAAAACATATGCAAAAAGGCAACGTATAAGAACAAGTAATACATACATTTCATGATAAAGCTGAATAATTTGTTATAGGTGTCTGGTCAAACTGAAAAGAGGTTGTGATTATCTTTTAATTAGCTTTAGTTAAACAGCTTTAAAACAGCTTTAGTTTGAATCTGTGTCTATATTTGGCTCTCATCTCCATAGCTGTTATAACACATCAGAATCAGTGATAGTGGAGTGTTAACTAAAAGACAAATGTGACCTCTCAGCTGTAATGACATATAGACCAAGATCATAAAAACAAGCTGTCATTATGCATTTATGATTAATATTGAGCAAAAATTATTTGAAAGCGTCTATTTATGTCAGATCATGTGCTGCTGTTTACAATATGGGGGATGAAAGGATTACATTACTGTACCTATTACAGTCTCTATTAAAATGCCATTATCTTAGTTAATTATCTAATTTGTCTGTATTTATTATGTATTTAACTGGGGACATACCAATTAACCATAATGTTAAAATATGTTAATTTAAACTATATTTATTTTCATGTACAATTTTATAACAACGATCCTTATTGTAATATGTACCATCTGTAAAACATGGTATTTACAGTTCATTCTGGGAACATTCACACTGGTGTTTAAACATACAATACCAGTCAAAAGTTTTTACACACTCTCTCATTCAGTGTTATTTTTTTTCTTTATGTTTACTACTTTCTACATTTTAGATACATAAAGAAGACATCAAATATCTGAAGTAAAATATATGGAATTATTTAGTAGAAGGGGGTCTTGCCCATGGAGTAAATCAATGTAGGATGTGGTTACATAATTCCAAATATCGAACTTCATATATTTGTATATCTATGTATATAAAATGTATGTATATAAAATGTTGTAATAATGCAATAATAGACCCAGTTGTTGCTTGTTTTGAATTTCACAGACGCGAGGAGACCCCAGAGGTGCATTTATGAGAACGGAGATGTGCAGACATGTTTCAATTTGATGATGGGACACAGAGAAACAAATCCACTGAGAAATGCATTTATCATACACTGTCAAATACAGCTGCTCCTGGGAATGGAAGCAAGGGTTTAACAAGGCCGATGCAAATGAAAAGATTTGGTTCATCCATTTATTAAGGGACTACTACAGTAAACTAACCACATTATTTGACTCTTTTTACTTCAGTTGTCTTCCATATAGGGTTGTTAAAAGTATTTAAAATCAGATACTAATCCATACTAAAAAAGGGTATCAAAACTAGATACCCATTTAAGCAAATATCGATACTGAAAGAAAAAAAACGAAAACAACAATACAAAACTAAATTAAACTTTTCCTGAATAGTTTTTAAATTATCTCAAGCTTATCAGATCTAGCATTGACCACACAATAACACAAGAAGAAAGCACTATTATTTGTGTTTAAAATGAGTCTAAAATTCACTGAGCATTTTAAAATTAACATTTTTGTATGAAATTGTTTATAAAATTCAAGGGCAATATATACACTAAGATGTAATTTGTAGGTATCCCCCATCAAGCTAAAACATGCACAGTTTTCAGAATCTTCCAGCGAAAGTAGCCATGACTAAACCTAGCTCCTGATCTGGATGCTGCTGTTGTCCACTGCTCCTGACAGTTTGCCCCATGCAGTAGTGAAGGATGGGGCAAATATAGAGGACAAATTTCCCTAAGGAGATCAATAAATAACCTGAACCCACTGCACCACTTTGCTGCACCAGAGAGCTATTCTTTCATGGAATGTTTGTTATAACCTTAGTTTTATAAACTTAATCATAGAAACAGATCTACCGGTATTGACTTTCTGTTCAAATCTGCAGAGCTGAGAAGCCCCGCCCCCCATAATTGCATTTGCCTATAGCCAGCAGTAGAGTTAATCTATGTGTATTACAATTAAAAAAAAAATGCTGTGTGTCATAATACATACAGAATGATCATCTTTGCACATGAACAGGTCAAGGATCTAATGACAACAAAGTCACTGACCTCCCGGTGTCCCACATGCGTCTATATAGTCATGTGAGAGCTCAGTCCCTTTTGTTCTCACAAACTACAGCAGCTTCTGAGGGACACATCCAGGATTCACTGCAGATACATATGTAACTCTTGTTTCATTTCTTCCCTACTGATCGCCAGAGGCGATGCTTCAAGCACTGGATGACATATACCAACAAAGTCCTGAGGGATCCAAGACATACACAAACACACATGCCTACCTCATGATCTGGAAGGTTGCTGCCTCAGAACCCCAATGTTGACCCTGTAGAACCAGGCAAATGTTGATGGTGAAGTCCAGGAGGCTGCTGGTTAAATGGCATGTCACACCACATGGTCGTTGACGGTCCTGTTTAATGGTCTCCACCACCCAGTTGGCAAGGCCAGACCTGTCCTAGAGCCGGCGTAACAGACTTCCGAACATTCTCTATGACCCTCATGTAAACTTCCAGAGGGCAGACAGGGCAAAGAGGTTCAGAAGAGACCCCAGTACCAAACCGGACCAACTGGAGTGGAAGGGTGTTACCCGTAGAGGAAAATACCTTTGGAAGAAAGAGGCATCAGGCCAAAGAGTCACCCCCCAGCCATTCGCATTCCATCTGCAACACGACTCACTGATAGACAGAGCCTTTAGTTTGCCAACACGCTTGCCTGAAGCCATAGCCAAAAGGAAAGCAGTCTTAAATGAGACCCACTTCAGGTCCTCCTGATCCAGAGCCTTAAACGGGGAAGCTTGTAGCGCATCCAAAACCAGCAACAAATCCCAAGACTGGGGAACAGGACGTCTAGGAGGGTGAAGCCTTCAAGCACCTTTTAAGAAAAGGGAAACATTCCTGTTGCTTCCAATGCCAACAAGATGTTGCAGTAACATATACCTTGAGGTTTGATGGTGAATGTCCTTGATTCAGGAGTTCCTGTAAGAATTTCAGAATGGAGGAGACCAGACAGCATACTGCGTCCAGGCCATTCCTATGGCACCAAACATTAAAAAGTTTCCACCTATTTGCATACAGTCGCTGTATAGGCGATGCCTGAGCATTGGAAGTTGTGTGACCTATCTCTCTACCATACTCTGTGAAATTTGTGCCGGACCCTGCAGTGGCCACACTCTAAGATGAAGCCGCTCTAGATTAGGGTGTAGAAGTCTCCTAATTCGGGTTGTGGATTACTGCAGGGGCACCAAGTGACCCTTGGGGGGCAGGGGGACGAGGGCCACCACATTGAGGGATTCGCATGTGGAGACCAATGGATTCCTAGTGCAATTAGCTTGTACTGTATGTTCTAGCACTTCCAGCGCTGCTCCCCTGGGATGAGCAGAACACTCCTAAGCGTCCTCCACACTTGACAATGAGTCAGTGTCAAGGTAGAGAGCAGACATCCCAGCTCCCTTAACATGAGAGCAAAGGCATGTAATGAATCATCCAGTAGCCCTTGGGTTGGTGTATCCACTGCAGATGTTTCCAATGCAGTGGAAAGACCCAATAATAGAAGGGAAAGGGAGTTCCCCATCTTACCCATCCGTGCCCTCATGTCATACGCTCGACATAATAAATCGTCTGTGATATGACACTGTTGATTTTGGCATCTTGGGTTAGCCCTAAGGGCCTCCTCTAGTGAAACAATCAGTGAGGCAACAGCTGGCTCAACAGGTGGCATGTGGCCCAGATCAAATTGGGGGGCATCCTGCATGAACATCAAGGCCTTATCATCGGATGTCAAACTTGACAATGCCTTGCATCTGTCCAGCATGCATGTAACTCCCCAATGTATTCCTGCAGATGGGCAATCACAGAATGAACAACAGAGAAAGTCATGCTGTCATCATCCTGATCTCCCACAGAAACATGAGAACCCATTTCTGAGGCTCTGGAGTCCAGTTACAAAGAGTTGTGCTAGAAAAATGTATTTGACGCAGCTAGAGAGATGGCATCCTCCTCGTGTATTTACACATCCCGAGTATCAAAACCTGGGTCTTGGTCATGTCCAGCAACTTGTGGATGAACAGTATGTAGCAGAGCCTTCACTTAGGCCAACTCCGATATAAGTTGGTCCATGTGGGCCAACAAATGTCCTGGAGTCTTACCGCGCTTTTTTCGTGGAACTGACGAAGAGGCAGCACCTGCCTTGCGCTTTAAGCCCGATCTCTGAGCTACAGGTAACTGTGTGGCCTGTAGCCCAGTAGCCTCATCAGCTAACTCCAATGCAGCCAGACGAGCTACCCATACTGAATGGGGCATGATACCACAATTGAAGCAAGTGTGCTCAGTAAGGCCTCTCAAGTGTTCCACACCTAAGCATGAAGGACATAAATCATGACCATCATCATGCTGCATGGGTGCCATACAGGCTCTGTAGCCCATCGACTCTAGCATATTGAATACAAATACGCAGGAGTAGTACAGGTAACCACGAAATAAGAAAAATGAAAAAATGCCACTAATAATGCAGATAAATGATAATATAGGATTGATAGTACACTGTAAATAATAATTTACAGTGTACTATCAATCCTACCCCATACACGAATCAGGTGAGGCTGTAAACAGCAGTACCTCTGGACTGGCAAACCGGGGTGGTGGTCCCTCTATATAAGAAGGGGGACCAGAGGGTGTGTTCCAATTACAGGGGAATCACACTTCTCAGCCTTACCGGTAAGGTCTATGCCAGGGTACTGGAGAGGAGAATCCGGCCGATAGTCGAACCTCGGATCCAGGAAGAGCAATGTGTTTTTTGTCCCGGTCGTGGAACACTGGACCAGCTCTACACTCTCCATCGGGTGCTCGAGGGTTCATGAGAGTTTGCCCAACCAGTCCACATGTGCTTTGTGGACTTGGAGAAGGCATTCGACCGTGTCCCTCGTGGTGTCCTGTGGGGGGTGCTCTGGGAATATGGGGTCTGGGGCCCTTTGCTAAGGGCTGTCCGGTCCCTGTATGACCGGAGCAGGAGCTGTGTTCGCATTGCAGGCAGTAAGTCAGACCTGTTCCCGGTGCATGTTGGACTCCGCCAGGGCTGCCCTTTGTCACCGGTTCTGTTCATTGTATTTATGGACAGAATTTCTAGGTGCAGTCAGGGGCCGGAGGGGGTCCGGTTTGGGGACCACAGGATTTCATCTCTGCTGTTTGCAGACGATGTTGTCTTGATGGCTTCATCGAACCAGGACCTGCAATGTGCACTGGGGCAGTTTGCAGCCGAGTGTGAAGCGGCTGGGATGAGAATCAGCTCTTCTAAGTCCGAAGCCATGGTTCTCGACCGGAAAAAGGTGGCTTGCCCTCTCCAGGTGGGTGGGGAGTCTTTGCCTCAAGTGGAGGAGTTCAAGTATCTCGGGGTCTTGTTCACGAGGGGAGGGGAGGACAGAACGTGAGATTGACAGGCGGATCGGTGCAGCGTCTGCAGTGATGCGGTCGCTGTATCGGACCGTTGTGGTGAAGAGGGAGCTGAGTCGAAAGGCGAAGCTCTTGATTTACTGGTCAGTCTTTGTTCCTACTCTCACCTATGGTCATGAGCTCTGGGTAGTGACCGAAAGGACGAGATCGCAGATACAAGCGCTCGAAATGAGTTTCCTCCGCAGGGTGGCTGGGCGCTCCCTTAGAGATAGGGTGAGGAGCTCAGTCACACGGGAGGAGCTCGGAGTAGAGCCGCTGCTCCTCCACGTCAAGAGGAGTCAGCTGAGGTGGCTCGGGCATCTTTTCCGGATGCCTCCTGGACGCCTCCCTCGGGAGGTGTTCCGGGCATGTCCCACCGGGAGGAGGCCCCGGGGAAGACCCAGGACACGCTGGAGGGACTATGTCTCTCGGCTGGCCTGGGAACGCCTCGCGGTCCCCCCGGAGGAGCTGGAGGACGTGTCTGGGATGATGGAAGTCTGGGAGTCCCTGCTTAGGCTGCTGCCCCCGCGACCCGGCCCCGGATAAGCGGACGAAAATGGATGGATGGATGGATATATGAGCCATTCAAAATACAACTTTGAGTGGGATAATGATGAGGGAACAATGTTATAGCAAGGCTAAAATTCAGTTTTAGGTCCAGTTAAAAAAAAAAAAAAAATCACATAAAAATGATTGTTGTAATACCGAATACATTGATAAAAGTGTTAAACAATGTAAAACTCTACACCTGTCTGTGTTGTGCTGTATGGCCTTTGATATACAGATTGTGTAATGCAGGTGCAGTGCTGCTGCTGCTGCTGCTGCTGCTGCTGCTGCTGCTGCTGCTGCTGCTGCTGCTGCTGCTGCTGTGATAGATGGTGCAGTGAGCTTCAAAGGCAGATGTGGGCTCCGGATTAGGCCTTGAGACTTTCCTAAAACCAAAGAAAACTTGACCCCATTGGTTTAGACAGGACAAAGCTGCAGCCAGACCAACTTTAGGCACAGAGGCACAAGACCAATATTGATCAGGAGTTTAAACTGCTGCCTCATTAAGGTGCAGAAGTAACATAAGAAGGAAAGGAGATATATAAGATATATATTGCATTATAGCATATAACATTATGTTGGTTGGTATTTTGAAGTAGAAGTAAGTTTTCTGTGCACACTACAGTAATGGGTTAAAGGACAAACAACACAGGCTTTAAAGTTATTAAAAATGCAGAAGGGATTTTATTGTTCATATTGGGTTTGCTGCAGTGTTTCAACTGGAACTACCCAGAAGGGACCTCATGGCAGATGTGCTCTGTAATTAGGAATTTAATCAAATACCCACTTCACCTTGACTTTGGTAACATGGTCCCCATTACCTGCTCTAAATATCTCAGTGAATCTTATTTCTGTTTTTGAGTTCTTTGTCACTAAACAGTATTTCATGTTCTTTGATGAATTAATGAACCGGTAGCCTATATGCATCGGACCTTTTCTATACTGTAACATACAAGAACAAATGAGAACAAATTTCCCTCAGGATCAATACAGTGTATCTCTAGTGAGTATGAACAAGATGTAACAGGCTTCACTTATAGAGAATGATGTTATTAGACTAGAGATTTTGTGTTACATTGCTGTTTTGGACAGTATGACAGGGATAAAAATGTGAATACTGCTGGTTTAATACGTCACTTGGTTAGGTGTGAAGTACATTACAAATCTAGACATCTCAAAAGTCATTTACCCCCTGTGAGGTACATGCTGCAGCTTGAGTGCCCTGTTAGGTGAAGTCCTGCTAAGTATGGCAGCTTATAAAAGACCCCCGTTTCATCTGACGCTACGGGGAGGCCACAACAGACCTGTAATGAGACCAGAATATAATGACCCAAATGGATTTTAATTTTCTCAAAATGGAGAGGTCGAGGCAGAGAGGCCATGTTTTGTAAAAGGGCAAAGTATTAAGCCATAAAGTGGAAAGATAGTAATGACAGTAAAGCCAGGGGGGAGATAATGCGTGATAGCAGTAGCACCACTCCGCCCCGTCCTCCCGGTGGGGGGGTAATGAGACACGGAGCAGGACCATTGTGTTCTGAGATTAGAGTAGAAGAAGAAAAATACAGAGGATGGCTGCAGCAGGTAGGTCGGGGCAAGAACAGAGGGGTAGAAGAGAAACAGGAAAGTAGAAATGAAACATGCCATATGTACTGTTTAAAAATAACACAAATAAAGGCATCACTGGAATAAGACTTAAATATTTAATACATTTTCCCCCAACATCCTTTCACATCAGTCTCTATGTAGTTTTCAGTTCCTTACAGATTTTCTAATTCGACCGAGCACATGTAACCAGTCCAGTGCTGATTACTCTGAACTTGTGTTTGCTCAGATATAGCTGTATTTTAATATATATTTTAACCATAATTTGCTCAAATTGGTAGATGTTTTTCTTTCTTCAATGACACAGTAAAGATGACAACACCAGACAGTAAGATTACAACAGAACTGTTGACACTGTGTCCAACTTTTGAGGTCTACGTCATATTTGTATTGTATGAACTGTAAAACACAATAATTTTCAAATATAGCTTTAAATTGTGTTCATAAATGACATTGACCTAATGGACGTGATCTCAAAAAGTTATTGTAATCTTTACAATAGTAAATGTGAAGCTAGCTTGTTCATATTTCAATTCATCTCTTTTTATGAGACATTTATTTGGAAATTGTTCCATGATATTCAAATGGTAATTTTCCTTCATGTTTTTCTGCCTTTTGAATATGTTAATACAATAAGCTGTGTTTCACAATAGGAGTAAAAATACCTCAGTTTAATCAGCTTGATATGTGAGTAAGCTACTTCACCACTATTTCATATTTCTGATGCAGTAATGTGCTTGGTTGTAACAGAAAGGACATCTGGAGTAAACATACCAAAAAACAAGTCAAATTTAATGTTCACCTTCTTTGAAAATAAGATTTTATGCATCCAATGCATCCAAACACCAAAAACACAGCCCAGTTGTATGAATTAATAGATAGTGCTTTAAACACACCCATATCAAACCAGAAGCTGCACCTCAGTCAAAATATAAACATAAAATGCAGCAGTAGAATTGTTAGCAAAACAGCAAATCTACCTGCATTTGGCTTCATGATACAGTGTTTGTACCACAGAGGTCAATGTAAGTGAGGTCTTGGTGCCTGTATTGTTCTGTTTATTACAGCAGTGCAGAGGAGAATGGAAGGTCTCTGTGTTATTCAAGCACCTATAAAGTGTGGGTGGGTATTTATCACATTGGGGGTCTGAAATCTGTATAATAGTGTAACATACAGTCACATAATGGGGACCTGCCACCCTTATGGCGACAGAAATCAGCTTCCCATAGCGTAAACCCTTAATTCATAGATCAGCAACATGATTTAATGTTAAAATGGATTAAATAGGTTAAAGGTACAGTATGTCACTTATCCATGGAAACAAGTTGGTGGAGGCTATCAAAGGCTCCCAAATAAGAAAATATCTACATGTTTTTCAATGCAATAAACATAACCCAAATGAACAACATGCAAACATTTTAAGCAGTTATTGACTACTGCGGTACAGGGTGAGGTTAAGGTTAGACAAGTTGTGATATAAGGTTAGGATCCGTCTCAAGGGAATGCAGTGTGCCCTAAAAGCATGGAAACCCATCGTGTGTATATATGTGTGTGAGGACAGCAGTGCAAAATGAATTCTGATGTAAATGACTCATCGGCATTTTCATTTTCACAAAGAGCTTCAGAAATAGACAAAAGAGGCCCAGAGCGATGAGGGGCAAAACCATGGAAATCATATTTTACTATCTGCGTTATCACCTAATGCAAATGCTCCTTTAAAACTCCCAACATACTATTAATATGGCAGTTGTTGTTTTTGTGCATAAACGAGGCATTATTATTATTATTATTATTTTATTATTAAGATCCCAACTGTGATTTCGTCTGATTGTGAGAACAAATAGAGCGACTCTGAACATGATTAGCGCTGATTAGCCCGGTAAACTAAAAATAAATTATACACCGGGCTGGCTTCTTAACAGCTGGGTGGCAGTGATGTGCTCTGTCAGGTGTATCAGCCAGGGAGTTAACAAGCAAAGGGCTGCTGTTACAAAGTGGCAAATATAGCGTAGTCATAATACTCAAATTTCAATCTCAATTATGATACCACAATGACAATAACAATCATTTTCAAGACAAACTCATCTTCTTTAATATCACAACTTCATAATTTTAGTCCACATTTCATATTAGTTCATATTAGTTCAGCATCTTAGCTTTAATATTATCTTTAATATTGTTTAGTATCTAGTGGTGGAATGTAACAAAATAAAAGTAATGAGTCAAAAAGTCAAGACAAAAATTTATGTATCTGTACTTAAGTACATTTTAAAGTGGATACTTTTTTTCTTCATACTTTTTTTTTTACTATACTTTATATTTGAGAGCAGGTATCTACTTTCTACATTCACATTTTAAAACTGGACTGAAAAGTAAAAGCATTTTTATTATATTTTGAGACCTGCTCAAAATCCGGGGGTTTATTTTTAACATATTGTTACTTTGAGCAAACAAAAATATACAAATAAAAACAGCTAGGAAAAATAATCAAATCAATTGTTTATGTTGAACAAAATTCAGCACAAATCTTTATCAAAATCAGTTTATTTGTGTTTTTGTGATCCAAACGTTCTTAGATGTCAAAATACCATTACTTTTTACTCTTTAAGTAAATAGGTACTTTAATAGTACGTATGTGATACTTGAGTAGTTTTTTTTTTTTTTTTTTTTTTTTTGCTCTGGCAGCTGTGCTTTTACTTGAGTAACAAAATTGAGTACTTCTTCCATCACTGTTAGTATCTGGATATCATTTTTTATAATACAGGACCTACTTGTTTGGCCAGCCAAGAATACAAACTTCTCTAATACTTCTGCACAGAACATAGAGCACCACCCTAGATCCCAGGCAAGTACTTTACAGTGTTTTTATCAATAACATATGTGTTTGTTTCATCAGCAAAGGTAATCATAATTTCACAATAGTTCAGATAAGTCTTACTTCTTCCCACTCCATTTTGAGCATCAATCTTTCATTTGTATTTGAGTCAATCTTGGACTCGAATTGTACAGATGGTATTAATCTCTGTATCCTTTTCTATTTGTTGCCCATGACATAGCTCAAAAGACTGAAATATTATAGATTTACTTACATAAATTTGTTTGTTTTTTATTTTCTTTTTTTAGTTAAGCCACATGTGTATTACTCAACATTTTCCAAACTTTAGTCACAAGGAGGCAGCAACAGAGCAAATGGTGGTTCTTTTTTTTCAGAGATGCACAGTACAAGGCTGAGACTAAAATGATACTAACAATACAAACTAAAAGAGAAATAATACTCAAATCTACGCAAAATAACTACAAAACTGTATGATATCAATAGCTGGTGGATGAATTGGTTAAAATTATAGTTTAGATTTCTTAAAAGTTGTATGGGGAATATACTAGCAGATGTAGGCCTAATTCCTAAGTAATTCCTCATTGTGACCATTCTAATTTTACACAAGAAACAAAAGTAGTGTTCATATTTTCTTTTCTTAATACACAATTTTTTGCAGGAGTGCTCTGGTGCAACCCATGCATGTAGAGGAACTTGCATCAGTGAGTTGTCCTCCTACATCTCCCCTCTGAAGCCCCTGGAGGATTTCCATAATTCCACTTTGCAGCGCAGCTAATTGGGTGAGTGTTTATTGATGAACCCTGTATGACAAAAGGGTTATTACTCCAATTAAAAGGACCTCCCACACAACAAGTCCCATAGATGGAGTTACCACTAATTATCACTCTGCTCTCTCTGGTCGGCTTCATCAAGCATGGGCATATTTGTTTGCACATTACGTCATGAACATCTGTGTACGAACAGGGAGGTTGTTTGCTTTGGTCACGTGCATCCATCACAACCATATAATCCTATTAGGCCTTGTATGCTGTAGGCTGCTAACTGCAAAATGCAAACTGACATTGTCAATAGACTAATACTGTCAGTGCAGAGACCATTGATGGGTATATTACTGTAATGAATGGCAGTTTTAAAGAACATCAAATAATGCATTAACATGAAAAGAATTACTTTTACTGACAGTATAGTTAGTTACTTGTGAAACCAACAACAGAGGTTGAACAAAAGAGAAAGTAAACATTGGCTGCAACTGCATATCTTGACACAGCTTAATCAAGGAGAATAGTGAATGTGCTAAAAGTGAAAAACCCTCAGACATGACTTATCCTGACCAGCTCACAGGTCGAGAGAAGCAGCCTGCAGCGCTGTGGAGATGTTACCCATTTCTATTGTCAGTGTGATGCCATTTGAGCACCTGACCCATTGAGATTATGGGTACTATATACACATATAAAAAAACAAAACAAAACAAAAAAAAACAAAGCAATGAGATAAACCGAAAGCAATGTATGTAATGTTAATAAATAGTAAAGTAATGTGAATGAAGTCATGAAAATAATGACACGTAAGGAAGATTGCAATTACTTAAATTTAATTTTCAACAAGAAACCTTAACCTGCAATTACTTGCTGAAAATAAATTGTATTTTTAGCTGTACTAAGCCTGTGTCTATTTAGCATTTCTGTGAGTATTTTAGTTGCCCAGTATAACAAACTTGGTAAGGTTATGAAAATATTTAGTTTGTTGCAACAAGATAATGTATTATCAATTGACAATATGCTATATGCAGCACAACCTGCAATATGAAGCCAATGTAAATATTCCAGCATTGATAATAAAAACAAGACATTGGGGACGGTAACAATTTGGGATGTCTTGTTGACATTAACCGTGATGACTGCTAATTTACATGTTGACTTTTTGCTTACACACTTTATATAAACAATAACTTAGCTTGAACATCAGGCTCAACAGAATATTTTAATGGACCAGTGTAACATTACTATAGTGATTCCTGTTTTTCAAAGATCGTTCCAAGTTTTCTGTTGGCCAGCTGTGCCTCTGTTCTTTAACATGTTAATTGAAAATGAAGGGTGCGGCTGAAAATACAAGGCTTTTAATGTGTATTCATATATTTCCCGCAGCAGATAATTTTTGATTTATGGGCATGTCAACTTCACACAGACATTAACAGATGTCTAAGAGTGATATTTTCTTTTTGTTGTTTTGAAATTTGAGATCAAACTCAGATCAAATTTCTACCCAGGTGACTGACTTAAATAAACACTGACAGTACAATAAACCCCAGAGCAGACTGAGTCTTGTGCTGTTAGCGTGAATGTAGAACTCTATTATATATTGTTAAAGGAGATATAATCAGGCCTTTTTTTTTGGATATTTAGAAACTGTAACATATGTAGATAATTATTATTTTATATTTTGTTCACTGTAAACTGAAATATGGAACGAAACAGTTTTGTAGAAACAACTCAATTTCATGTTCAAAACTGCAGAACAAAGAGGGCCTGCATCTTCATTATGGAATTTTACTGTAGCAAGCAGAGGGTTTTCATGTAGAAGTTTTTATGGTTGAAAAATAGCACCTGAATATATTTGAATCTTTTGTGAGTCTGATATTTTTATTAAACAATGAAAAGTAAGTACAGAGCAGTGGGCTGATAATACATTGATTCAAACATGCATGAATCAAGCAAAATACAACTCTGAGTGAGTAAATGATGAGAGAACACTGCTATAATATAGCTCTTCAAAGTCAATGTTTCTTTAGTATTTTGTAATCTATCAAATTATTGTATTGTTTTTCTGTTGGAACATCCAGTAATGCTGTAAATTGACTGATAGAGTTTCCTGTCTAGAAGGCAAAGTAATGCTACATAATCTTGTATTTTCTTTTGTTTTTATTTACCTGTACTGGTTGCAAATGTCATTCATTTATAAATATTGACAATACAATGCTTAAAGTTAATGACAATGTCTATAAGCCTAAGTATTAGTGATTTCTTATGATGGAGAACCCAGTACTTAATGAAGTACTGTGCCCCTGGGCACACATGTCTAGACAGACATGTCTCACATGGCCACAATGAAATCAATCATAAACAAGAGAAGCATGGTGAAAGAGCAGTAAAATAAACAATAGTAATGATAATTATATTTATTATGACAGTGAGAACAATTCTAACAATAGTGATGGTGGTGATGAGGAAAATGTTGTGTAGATAAATACTTTGTTGATTATTAATAATTCTAATGTTGAATGAAAGTGTTCAGTTAAAAAAAAAAGTTATCATTGTCAGTTTTTCTTTATCCTCCTCAAACATATCAGCATCACTCATAACACAGAGGCATATTTACACAAAATCAGTCTCTTGTCTGTGTCAGTGTTATCAAGATTATTGTTGTAGCTATTTTAAATATCTATATTTTTTTGTTACTTTTTCAGTTCCAAACAGTATAAATTCCATGCAATAATTCAGGATATTGTCTCTGCACCATAGAGATGCTGTTGTGGTGGTGAAGATAAATCAATGGTCTATACCTGAAAGTACCTATATTGACAATAACAGCTCATTGGGCATTAAGAGCCTCAGTATATAAGGTCTTTGTGGCTATTACTCTGAAGTGATTCTTGAGCCGAGAGTGTTTTTCCTCATTGTTTCCTCTTTTTTTCAATATTGTTTGTGGGGCATTGTTAGAACTATTTAAGGTTTACTTGAGGATAGCTTTCACTTCACTATTTTGTATTTATGCTCATTTTAAAGCTGTTTAATATGATTTTCATATTATCAGTGCTGAATTTGGATACTTCAACACTGTGGTTTGGTCTGAATTCGTTTCTAGTTTAGTCCTGATGAAGATTTGGTTAAGACCTCTTCTAGTCCTGGTTTAGTTCTGGTCTTGGCTAAATTGCAGGTTTGATGTGGTTTAAGCGGATGTAGCTTTTATCTAAAGTGACATAGTGAGTGAATACAGACCAATACAATTTGCCATTATGCAAATCTAAAAAATGACTGTCATTTATCACTGTCTGAAAGTTTGGATTGTAAGATTGTGCTTTTACCTGTAACCACGTTTTGAAAGAGGGTATTAGAACAGTTTAAATGGGAGTAAAACATCACTTATTTGAATCTAACGCCATACTTCATCACTTACCTTTCAGAGCTTGTTGTCTTTGCATATATTTGAGCTGTCAGCCACTTCACAACAGACGGGGCCTATTATTGAGTGTGCCGCTTTTAGAAGACAATTTCCGCTCCAAGTAAATCCTTGTGATTAGGTATTCAGTGCTCGAGAGGACAGATAATATACACTGTTAGTTTTACAGTCACCTCACATAAATGCAGTAATCACCAATGACCTTTCCAAAGCACTGAGCACAAAGGAAGTTTCTACCTCACTAAGTTTGTCCGATTTCTCACACTTGTCAACTCCATTGTTCAGTTGGAGGTGAAGAAAGGCAAGGAAAGACTAAGCTGTACTGTCTCTCTCAGTTTTAATCAATTACAGTATTAGCATGGTGAATATTACAGCAGCTTATTGATACTTTGCAGTGACATTGCACTGGGGGTGTCCTATCTATAATATCTGCCCTATCACTATGGTGAAATGGTCATCAGTTACCATGGGGACACAATGCACACATTAGCAAAAACTGTGAAAAGAGATTAAAAATAGTGTGAAAACTCAAGAACAAATTACAAAATGAATTTAAACAACACATTTTCAGGAGCCTGTGATCGATATGAGTATTTATGGTCCTGCTTAGGTGTTTGATTTTCAGTAAAAACGTTGGCTAATGCTAGATAGCCTGTGACTGATGTGTAAGACTTGTTGCACACATAGCACAAATCAGCTCACCTTTCTGGTCAGATTGTGCTAGAACAAAGCTCAGATTAAAGTCTGACTTCAGTAACAGATTTTCAGACATAACATTGCCCCCAGGGAATGGTGACATCAACTGCAAACTATCAATTGGTGCGTATGTTTGCACCTCCTGTCTAAATTACTGAACCATCTGAACCAAATATTATGCAGTGTGAATTCTGACAGACCCAACATGGTCATTGTCCACCCAGGTACACACCAGAATATCTGAAATTTTGGAGATGCTTCGACCAAGTTGTCTAAACCTCATAAATAGGATCACCAATAGAAAAGGCAGGGGGAAAAAAAACTTTTCAAATCTTTACAGTGTGAAAAATGCTAATTTCCTTCCCCTAACTAATTGTATGACAAATCTTTTTTTCTTTCTAGCAATATATCAGCATACCAACTGTGGCTAATATTAAGAGATTTTTTATTATTTCATATAACTTGTCATTGTCATATTGTTAAGGTCGACTGTAGAGGTGACAAGCCTTTCTCCCTATTCTAGTTAATATACTTTAAAGTGAAGATCAGAGTTAATAAAGTAATATAAAGTTTCATCTGTATTTGTGATATGAATATGTATAAATATGTATGACTTTTTGCAATGGCTGAGCTCCATAAATTGTCCCTGTCATAACAATACAAATTTGAGGTGATGGAGCACTCTGTCTAGTCAGTGGGAGGTAATTATTGCAAAGTTATTCCAATATTTCCAGAGCAACTTTGAGAATAGACATGGTTTAAGTCTGGCTTGTTTGTCCTGCTTTGGTTTAATAAAGCATTTACTCAAAACTGAAAAGGGAAAAAGAGTCTAATTGTTTTTGTATACATTATTTGTCAATTAGTCTGGTTCCCATGGATTCAAAATAGATTTTTGCGAGGAAGAGCAAATGGTGCGCTTAACAGGAAACAAACTGAAAACAATTAGATCGACATTTTAACAAAAAACTAGAGGCACTACCAGCAAAAATGAAAAACATATTTAGAAAAAAGAGCAGGAACATTAGTTTTAATGGGTGAGCATGTAATTGTTTTACAATCTTGCTGAGCTGGTTTTCCTACAACTGTTTTACAGTATTATGTTAACTATATTAATAAAATAAAGAATAAAAATAAAACTATAAAGACAATAAGAATAAATATATTAAAAGTGCATTTCTTAGACCAGTACACAGAAGATGTGTTTTAGAGCCTGATTCAATGAGGGCTTCCATTTGCTTTATGTTTATATTTGCAGCCTTCGCTCAGGTCTGGTTAATGTTTAATAACGGGTTATAGTCATAGTCAGAGCCATTCTATCTCTATATAAACATTCTTTTATTTGAGAGGCTCTGGATGAAATGTTTTGCTCTCTCTGTAACTTATATGATTCATGTATTCAATATATATAGCACTCAAGGACATTATTATTGCATATATTTACTCTCACCAATCACTCACTGCCACATCCACACACCACTTTCAAACCAGACAAGGTGGGTGAAATGTCTTGCACAAGGACATCAACAGTACACCCACAGGCCGCAGAGGGACTTGAATCACCGGAGGCCCTGTTGCCTCTAGTGTTAACGGATTAGAAATGGGTCAGAAATTAAAAAAATATTGTCCAGGATTCACAATAGCAAAACTGAGTCCAAGTCTTTCCATACCATATGAGATAGTGCTCACCATTTTCCAGCTACAAGGGGTCTGTAAATAAACAAGCATTAAAGATTATGGTAAACACTCACAAGTATTCATCATAGAGGCTCACAGAAAGAGTTTTTTTTTTTTTTTTTTTTTTAATAAAATGTTAAACAAGACTGATTACTTGAATGATTTTCCAAAATAAATCAAAAATTTGCCTTTATGTAATCTCTAATTGTAAAGTATTATCACAGCCAGTATTTTGAAATATGCCAGTAATGTTGATAATGCAGAATGTAGTCTTACGTCAGACAGTTGCCTGACTGTATTTGGTACTAGTATTTATCTTATGTCATAAACAGTTTACAACATGGAGTTCCTCTTAAGAGCGAGGAGAGATGCTTTCACTTTTGTTCAAGCATCATCTATGAGTGTATTTTTAAATAGGAACAATTCTGTGTCAATAGAGGCAGTGTAGGTGGAACAAACATCATTACACACATGCTCAGAATGTTTTTTTTAATTGTGTTACATTGAGCTTTTTATTCTTTTATTGACAAGAGGGTGACACAGTGGGCCAGTGTTCCATTCTGTTCCCTATATTTTGTTTCTCTGATTCACTGCTGCTAATTGCCTGTTCTTGTAAACAGGTCACTTTACAAACATTGTTCTACTGAATTAGAGGATTAGGGTGCATATTCATGGCAAAATAAACATGACATAACCTCAAGATTTATGGGAAAAATTTCAAAATACAAAAGAATGAGAAGGTTTAAAGTAGGGATGGGCATGATTAGTCGATTAATCGATAATTGATCATTAAGAATTTCATCGATTACGTTAATTTTAATCGACAAACAGAATGTAGGCTGCTCTGCGTAGCGGGACCAAACGGAGGTCCGTACATGTAGCTCTCTGCACTCAGGAGCGAGCAAACACAGACAGTCAGTCCGCCTGCAACGTACCGAAGTGCATATGCATATTTAACGATGACTTGTACAAGAAATTCCACGCTTTCCGTTCCGGTCAGGACAAGTGTGAGTCCATGTGCGCAGTGTACAAAGCAGCACATATGTTTCAGTGTCCAGTGGGAAAAAGTTTTGACAAACGCAAATCTGGTCACACTAACCTGTATTTCACTGAGTCATGTCTTTTAATCCGACAGAAGTTGAACCGCCTCAGCGCACAAGAGCTGAGTTTTTATCTTCGCTTAGTTTATGCAAATTAGCGATGCGGTTTAAGTTTCGTTTCTGTGAGAGTTGCGCAAAACTGAATTAAACACATTATAATGTCAAACGGGCTGATGTGGCTCTAGAGTCGTTACGGTTTATTTGTCGTAAAGTTGAATTTATTTATGCAGATTAGTGCAGATAGTAATAATAATGATGATCATTTTAATATAAAAGCGTTAATGATTAATCGATAATCGATCGTTTATTCTTCCGACGATCGATTAAGAAAATTTCATCGAATGCCCATCCCTAGTTTAAAGAGAACAAACCAATGAGAACAAGGTAACACACAATCTAAAAACAACAACAACACAGACCCACTGCACAAAGAAATGTTGAAACAACATCTTTTTAGGGTAATTTTTGTACGTCCAATCTTGTTCCACTGAAGGTGCAGACTGTGACGCCAGATGACATCTTTTTTCCAACGTCTTCCGGACGTCCAGTATTGACGTTTGTATTTCCTATAGTGATGCAGAGGGTGCCACTGTCTGTCTGAATGTTCATGTTAGTCTGTGGGTTAGTGGGTCTGATCGCTCAACTAATGATGTTTTATGTCAAAAGCAGGATTTGAACCACCAACCTTTGCATCAGTGAACAAACGGTCTACCAACTAAGCTACATTGCCTTCTTCCCAAACTTTTAGACCATTTTTGTGGTTGAACAATTATAATAATTTTTGTATGAGTAGGCTATAATTTTCCACAAATTGCATTCCCAAATAAATAAACATATGTAAATACCTAAATTAGTTAATTAAACTGATAACAAAATATCATGTACTCAAATAAATACGTTAGGATAAATGTTTAATCACAAATAACCAAAATGAATATTAATTAATGTTATTTGTTATTATGTTATTTGTCATTAAAAAAGTATTATATTCATTAATAATGTAATTTTCCTGCGCCTGTGTTAGACGTCTTCATGATGTCCAAAAAAGTCTCCTAGTTCAAATTTTTAACTGCATATTGATGTCCAAGTGGGGTCATAATTAGACTTTCAAATAGTAGACGTAATTTGCACGTCATATACAGACACGCTCTGTATGTCCATAAGATGCCATGTTTAGTGGGGAATTAAAGTAAAACTATCATAGACATTTCCAAAACACTTAGAAACCACAGACCTCTGCTAAGCCACTGGTACAGTATTTTTTGTTTAGTCAACCACAAAACCTCCTTTAGCTTACAATGATAGTAACAATGTTATAGAACTATTTTATAACTGTCTAATAATTCCAGAACAAAACTGTGATCTGGATTCACACCTAGAAAAACCAAAACATAATTAACTTATCTACACACCATTAACATTGCCACATCTCATTTAATCTTTGCACAGTACTGTATTTTAGAATAGCTTGAGATCGGCTCAGAATACCGTGTGTCTGACATTATGGAGAGTGGATAAACAAATGGTCTGATTTCTCAAATTACAATTTAATGCTCTTGTTGTAATCCAATCTTCCTCTAAAATTAACCACAAGATAATTTTTCAGACTCTCTGGAAGAGGATGTTGCTATAATGATGCTACAAGATTATAGATAAAATGAATAAATTACCATTCTGTCTGTACACAATATTCAAATCAATGTGATTATACCATTATTGTAAGAGCCAAATACAAAACAAACTATAATAGCTATAACTGACTCTATTGCGTTAGTGCTAGTGCTACCATCTTGTCTTCTTGCTTCCAACCTGCACTGTATTTCAGGCAACCAGTTTGACTGTGGCTAGAGAGTATTGTCTAGTCTTTTCAGTAAATATCAGTTATATATATATATATATATAATTATAAACAGTATGTCAGATATTAAGGAGTAGTTGCTGCTGTAGGCTCCATATGCAATTGTATCGTGTATCTGCCTTGTATTTTGGACTCCCGGTGCCATCAGAAAATGTCATCTTCTAATATTACACTGTGTTGTATGGACACAATTAAGCCTCTGTCCTTCTGGGGAAGAAGACATATTTTAATAACACTAAGGTAACTCGGAAATACAACAAGTTGGCAAATACATTGTATGCTGAATATTTGACAAAATGAATTATATTCAAATGAAGCATGAACCATGTAATACCGCTGCCTATATACCTATATACAGTCAATGGATAGTATATCACAAATATCTACAAGATGTACTCATTAGTCCAGATACAAGAGGCTACATTCACCGAGATAATATCCAAACACGTCACATCACTCAGCAAGAAATAGACAAAATAACAGGTCTCTCATATTCCATTAACATGAGTTTTTTTTAGATCCTAGAATGTGATGATGCCACACTCTGGAGGGTAAGAGTTTGATTTCCTTACTGATAACATGGTATTCTCATAAGAAATACCTGAAAAGAGAATACACTAATGTTGATCATTTCTATTAGAAACGATAGGCCTTTGAACTCACTATGTAACAACACAAATCTGCAATTAACACAAGTTTATCTGCCTTTCCATCTCTATGTTAATTGGTGCAGGTCTAAAGTAGAGCCCGACCGATATATCGGTTGGCTGATATTATCAGCCGATATGGGCACCCGGAGACTATCGGCCGATATGTTTGCTGATATGGGCCGTTATTTCACGTGCGCATGTTATACGTTGTTATAAAGTTTAGACTCTCTACATTATGTTAATTTAATCCAATTTACAGACAGATAAATGTCCTAATATGTGGCTCCGCATCAGTATTTATTTGCGGAGTCATTTGTCTGTGTGTGTGTCCATACTGTCCCTGAACACACCCCCAGAGTCACAACACTCACATGCTCTTGTTTACACCTGCAGACATAGATCCATGTGCGCAACACTGAGATTATATCCTTTTTATGGACAATTGGTATGAGTCAGGATTAAAAGGACATTTATTAGTGCAGACTTGTGATGTGAGGAGGAGCCTGTATGAGCGGTGAGTGTTGATAATATGTCAACTTTGAAACTAGTTTTGGTTCTTTCTCATTGGTTAGCAATTAGCGGCAGCGGCTGAAAATGAAACTTTCAGAAATATGTGTGTGCATAGAACAGGAAAAAACGTGCATATTTGGCTGTAGTTCAGCATAAAATAAATAAACCAGGACTAATCTTGGGCTCGAGAAAGGGAGAGAGATAGAGACCGAGTCCCAACACTCAGTCCTGGTTCAGTTCTGGTTTAGCCCTGTTTTACACAGGGTTTAAATCTGTTTTAGTCCTGGTTTAGTCCTTTTTCAGTCCTGGTTCAGTTCTGGTTTAGTCCTGTTTTAGACCTGGTTTAGACCTGGTTTAGTCCTGCTTGCAACAAAACAATACCCATCACTAATAGCTTGAATGCGATGCAAAAATGCCATTAGGCTGACCTACTGTCTGTAAATATGATGCAAAGAGTCAGAATAACAATAAATGTTGCCTAAATAAACCCAATTTAAAATCCACTAGAGCCAAACATAAGTTTTTTGGTTTTTTTTACAATTCAAGATTTACAGTGAATTTTTACATCACTACATATATCGGCGATTATATCGGCTATCGGCAGCTCCCACTCC
Organism: Boleophthalmus pectinirostris; assembly: GCF_026225935.1. NCBI lineage: Eukaryota > Metazoa > Chordata > Actinopteri > Gobiiformes > Gobiidae > Boleophthalmus > Boleophthalmus pectinirostris. The sequence goes on from NW_026571299.1 coordinate 34,790,406, forward strand.
CATTTTATCGGTATCATATCGGCCACAACAAAATCCATATCGGTCGGGCGCTAGTCTAAAGAATATGGTGATGTCGTCTTAAACCAGCCGTAAGAGCATTTTTCCCTGACAGTGACTGTATTTTTGTGCCATGCCTTGACATATTTTGGTGCCCACCCTGGGGCTTTCTCAGAAGTGTCACTGGATGTTTTTGTAAAGTGTCTCGATCATTTAAACATATTTTTTTGCTGTCTTCCTACTTGGGCCAGTATGACAGTATGACACAAAACAGGTCTGGCTAAGAACCATAGACCACATGAACAAAGACTAAAATACTGAATATTTTGTCAGTTATCTACCTGCATGTCCCATTTCAAGTCTTTTGTTTGTAGATGAGCACATATGTCCATTAGACCCAGGCGTGGACACTGGTGGCCCAGTCCAGGAGCTGGCCTCTGTACCAGGCTCTGGAGATGGGCTGGATGCAAAACAGGATACGGAACTTTCTGAGGATCCCACAGAACACGGCTGCTGCCACGACAACCAGCGGCGACATCATCACGAAGCCCAGGATGATCAGAGCTGAGCAGCTGTTGTCGTCGAGATACTGGCATATGGCAGCACGCGCGTCAAGGACCTACAAGGACCAAAGAACAAAGACAAGGGGCTTTTCAAAGTGCACTTTAGCGAGCCATGAATGTTCACAGGTGTAGAAAGTACTCAACATCTCTCCTTATGTGCAAAATATGAGACCAAATGCAGGCAAAATGTGTTTGGTTTGAAAAAAAGATTTATATATGAAGGACCTACTCCAGTCATCATAAGTATTCAAGCCATTAACAATAACGGATACAATTTTGATAGAGCTCCTCACTTGATCACTTGTTATTCATTCCGTGGCACCATTAATGACAGACCTCTCTAGCACCAGTGCCTGAAAGCAAGATTGGTGAAGTGTGTCTTGCCCAGAAGAAAGGCATTGATTGTATGGTGAATATACATTGTCCTATGGAGTACATTTTACATCCTTAATAATGTTTCTGTTTTGGATATCATTATCATTAAAACAAGAAATTATAAAAGTTATAATTGGAAATATACTAGTCAACTGATATATAATGACCAAGGTTACACTTGTACCTGATATTGCTAGGTTTCAGATTACATTAAAGTTCTGAGATCTAGTCACTCACAGAAATGAATACTTAATAATGTAATCAATTGGAACCATGGCTCTTGCCCTCCTTCAGGAAGTATGACATGATTGCATTCAAAAATCAGAAAACAACCAACCGGAGGTACTCAAGAGTGTGAACACTTGAAGATATTCTTAAGTGAATTATGTTTTATCAGCTTAGTTTATAGAGTCTAGTTACCCCTCTGATGTTTACGATGTGAAGGCCAGAGAAGAGTGTGTAGTAGTGTGTGACGGTGTGTTTCTCCCAGGTTCCTTTAACACATCTGATAAGCAGAAGGCTAGAGCTGTGGTTTGCCTGCCACACTGTCAATCAACTGAGACAGCGAGCAAAAAGGAGGCAAGACTTGAGAGGTGAGAAAAGACAAAGCGGGAGATAAGGAGGAAAAAACATCATCAGGGGGATCAGTGTGAGATTAGCACTGTCACAGCTGCTCAAGTAGCAACAAAATGTTCCAGTGCCAACAGGAAAAGTGCAAACAACAAAATTATTTCATCTTTTGTCTCAACTAATAAGACACTCAAATACTCTCCAGAGATCTGCCTCCAACTGGTGCCAGGGACAAGTTTAGTGTTTACAAAACTCTAGGCTGTGTGCCGAAAGATGTCACATTTCAATTTTATAGTGTATTAGATAGATAGGCGTACATAACAAATTGTAGAGAAAAAAAAAAAAAAAACTTGGACAAATTGTGGTGTGACATGGGGGGCAGACTCAAGAAATTAAAGCAATTAATCAATCATAACACACAGAGAGAGACTGGACCATCAGTACATGCCACCATATTACAACCCTGAAAGCAATGGCACCCCATAAGTTAAGATTTTTTTCTATGTAAATTTCACTTTTTTTTTAATTCATGTGGCATCAATATAAATGTGTGATATTCTCAAAGTAACTGGCTGCAAGGGACAGCGGCCTGGACGCCTACCACAACTAAAGGCATAGGGTTACTGAATTGTATGTTTTTAATTTATTCAAAGTAATCTACTAGTAGTATAAACTTGTTTTTACTGAGCACTTCAAACTACACAGTTCAACAAAGCAGTGTTTTTCCGCATTTTTTGAGTCATAGCACATTTTTTAGGTTAAAAAGATTCTGCAGCACCACCCACAAAATAATTCACCATTTACCAAAAAGTATTAATATTTTTTCTGCCCTAATATCTGATTCTTTCTATTTGGCAATGATGAGAGTTTTGCTTTCTCAGATGGTTCAGAAGTTGCCCAGAACACACCAAAATGGGAACTTATTCAATAAATGCATGTGTGAATTAACTTAACTTGAAGATACAGTATGTTGCATACATGAACCGTATGGAATTTTGTTAAATCTCAACAATGATTTTAAAAAAGAAAAAGTAAGAGTCTTGTGTCAAATTTCTATGGACACACTTTTGGATCAAAAACTGAGAAAGCATATTTCCCTAAGTGGTACTTGTCGACTGCAACATTGACATTGACACAAAAAATTCAAAAATAACTCAGCAACAGTATTTAGCCTGTAACAAACCCACATGCACAGGGCCACACAATGTACACACAATGTACACTTCTCTATGTGTGTCTCTGTATTGTGTAAAAGTCTGAGCACAGCTGGTGGTGACAGCCAATCAGAGCTGCTTTTCTCCCGCTTCGCTCTCATCCATGCACCCCCCCCACCACGCTCTCACCCTTTCACCACATTCACTGTGACATTATCTGTAATTGTTTGTTCTAGTCTGACATTTTGCAGGCATCATCACTACAGCTGCATCTAAGGATCACATGTGTTGTGATTTGTTTAAGACAGTTTTTTCTTGTATTTACTGATTCCAAATATGGCTTCTAAAATAATGTCATGATCACAAACTTTTTTTAATAATGATCATTGTTCAGGTCACAATATACTAATAAGAACTACAAAGCATTATTTTGAGAAATTGAGAAACACAAACTTGAGGTATGATTATGTATTATTGTATGTATTGCACTCTTCTCTCCAATTTATGTCTCTCTTTTTTAATTTTAATCTTCATGATTATTTATGTTTTGATTTATTTTTATTATGATTTTAATGTATTTCTTATTCTGTAAAGCACTTTGAATTACTTCGTGTACGAATTGTGCTATACAAATAAACTTGCCTTGCCTTGCCTATTAGAGAATGTGTAATCTTAAAATTGTGACATGTATTTCAATAATCATAACACTTAAATTTCATAACAAACAAAACTTGTATACAACGCATTCCAAATCACATGATTACTGAAGATTAAATGCATGTGAGAATGACCTTTGCTTGGAAACCTTAACATTCCATACAAACTGACTTTAATAAATCAATAAGTAAGATGTAGTCGTCAATACTGGCATTGAATGGACAAGATTGGATTAACATCTTCAAAGAGCAGAACACCTGACTCCAAGCACTAATATACTCAAGTCTTCTGTTATATCTTCTGACCAGCGCCTGTGTCAGCATTGATGTCAAGATTTCACCAACAGAGAGCGGCAGGTGATGCCACCACACCAATATATGTCAGCTCTGTGGAGAGGCAATCCCGCTCACATTGAGAATGCATGTTTTTCAAGGTATTTCTTAAGCAATGAATACACCTGAAATTGATTAAATGGTAACATACAGGCAAACAAGTGGCGAATTGCAATTAAAATAATAATTTCTACCATTGTGAAATTATCTTAGGAAGCAGATATTGGCATGAGTAGCCTATTATGTTTATGAAGATTTTTTCTGGAGGCTATAATTGCCTTTCTCTCACAAAGAACTGCTGCCTGTCGCTCCCCTAATGAGAGATAATGCCATCATTTGTTTCCAATGGCACAAGCGTTCATGCCTGAACTCCCCGAACAGGAGCAATATGTTTGAGGCGTCAGACAGCAAAACTATAGACTTCAGATAGGTTTCTGACAGTATAAATGTTGACTGTGTCATGTAATAAATTTTTCAGTTTATGTTCTAGGTTAGTACTTCAAATACATTCTTTAGGAAATATTATTTCAATGAATATAAAGTATTTATTAATATATTTATATCATATACTGGTGCTTCTGATGTTTGTTTTTTTTAATATATTTTCCAGAATAGAAGGTTTTCAGGTCAAAACAGATTTTTTTTCTAATGGAAATTGCAATACATCCTTTCACATCCTTTCCATAACCCGCATTACAATGCGGGTTATGGAAAGGAAATTAAAGTCTGACAGAAAAGGCTCAGGCACACATATAAATGAGTAGGAGAAGCTGCTTGAATTGGTCTGTATACTTGCCACATATCTGAGATCAGTAAACTTTTATCACTTTTATGAACTTGTGATTACAATAGGCTTAAAGTGGGACTAAACATCTAAACTCCTCCCACAACTACATTTTAACTAGATCTGCTAAACTGGGCAGTAATTGTGGACTAAAGGGGAGAGTGT